>NC_061114.1:132361503-132405792 GCF_002878395.1 Capsicum annuum | reverse complement strand
TTAATTTTCCCTCAATTCAATTCTTTTCATTTTTTTGAATAAAAATTTTAATCTAAATTGAAATCTTTTTTTTGGGGATTAAAATATAAATTTGAATTGAAAGTGAGTGATACTGAATATTGAAAGAAATTAGTGAATTTCGCTTAAAAAAATTAAAATTTTTGTGAATTTTTAAATATATTTAAATTTAAAAATCAAAAATTTATTATGTTTGTATATATGAATTTATAGTTAAAAATTTAAATTAGTTGGAGAAGAATTTTAATTATTTGGAATAAATTTAATGTTTAATTTATGAGTAAAAATAAAAACATGATTATTCAAATTTTTCTATAATTATAAATTTTTCTTATTTAATTAAATTAATTTTAATATTTAATTTGTTATTTAGCATTTTAAAAATGACTTGGAATTTAATGTAATATTTTTTAAATTTTTTAATTTTCTTTATTTTTTTAAATGACGTGGCAGATGAGGAAGACGTGGTAGCTGACGTGAGGAGAGTGTGTTACAGTCACCAAAAAATAGTTTAAAATGTTGTTTTTTAGTGGGTTCAGGGGTCCAGATGACAAACATGTAAGTAGAAGTATCCAACTTACAAAACCGACATAGTACAATGGTCCAGAAGATCATTTTGCCTGATACAATTAACTAACATTTATATAATTGATTTTTTAACAATCTGCAATATGTAGTTTTGTTGGGAACGAATCGACAAAAGAAGAGAATTTCGAAACTTTATCGATCAAGTGACATTCGAATTGAGTTGAATACTACAGAGTATATAATACAAGTTTTCTGATTTTATATATATATATATATATATATATATATATATATATAAATGTACTTACCTGAATATACAAAATATAAAATTTATAAAGTTTAAAAAATAAGTAAATTTTAAGTTTTAACTTTTCAACAATGTTAAAACTAGTGCTTGCCAATAATTTTCAACTACTATGATAAAAATGTTAATAACATAGTTATTTTATCATAATACTCAGATTAAATCATGTTTACATTATATATTGAAATTAATTAGAAGAAAAGATAATTAATGCTAAGAGTAAAATAGAAAGAAAAGTTATCTTTTCTTGATATGTAGCAATGACAAGTAAAAACAGAAATACAAAAAAATTAATGACAATTAAAAATAAACGGAGAAAGCATGAATTAATACCTAAATAGCCTCATAAATTTGTCATCATATTTCATTAGGTATTGAAACTAAGTTTTGTTCTAATTGAATACCCCAACTCTAATAAGTTTACTAGTAAAATTATATGAAAGGTTTAAGAGTTGATATTTGATATCGAAAATTAAGATCCTCAAGATTCCTTAATATCTAGCATTGTCCCAATCTCGTTATATTCAAATGATACATGAAAAATTTAAGTATTTAAACTTCAAAGTTGTAAAAACACGTATTAATATGAACCTTGTTCTTGCTAAGAATGATGGTAAAAGTAAGTCTCTATTTGATTATGTCAGAGTATTGGAAAATTTGATATACATAGTAAATTGTACACAGTAAGATATAACCTACATTATAACTAAATTGAGTCGATACACAAGTAATTAGACCAGAATTATTAAATGACTATGAAACGAGTTTTAAGGCATTTGCAACATATTCAAAACTTTGCTTTGTAATACAATAAGTATCATCGAGTTCACAAAAAAAAAGTATCATCGAGTCAATTGAAACTAAATCCACGAGTGGGTATATTTTTATCATTGATGGAGAAGTAGTATCTTGAAAATCATCAAAATAGACATGTATCACCCACTCCACAGTGAAGTCTAAATTCATAACTTTAGACAGGGTCGTTGAATAAGCTCAATGTCTCCAAAATTTCTTGGAAGACATTTCATTTTGGCTACACAAAGTCGGCTCCTATATGCACACATTGCAATAGCTAGATGGATCGGGTTGGTTTGAGTTTTTTAAAGGGACAATTTTAAATATATACAATAAAGTATTAGTTTACAATAAATATAACCATGTTTTTAATTACAAAAACAAAATAGCCAAAATTATTGGTAACTGATAATTTTATTAATCACTAGAAAAAATTCATATTTAAATTCTTGAACATTGTATATTCAATGTATATATATCTATATTGTATAAATAGTTACACGATGTATCAATATTGTATAAATAATGTATAATTGTGTACATATGATGTATAACTATGTATATACATCCATATACACTATTTATACAACATATATAGTTATGTAATGTATGGATATTATATAATGGTATATAAATATGTATGTATGATATATAATTATGTAAGAAATGTTGTAATGACCATTTATATTATTTTTTGATTTTCGTGCATTTTCGACTTTTCAGCCTTCTCGTAGCGGCTACAGGTCATTTATGACTTCTTGTAACTGTCGGTTTGGTTATCAAACAGTTTATTTGGATTTTAGACTCCTTTTTCTATTTTAGAGCTTTCGTTGTTAGGAAAATGATCTTGGACAAAAAATCCTAGTAAATGGCCTCAAGTGAGAAATCCGACAATACCATTAGCTCTGAAATATTGATTTTAGGTTAGGAGGATCCTTGGTTCGGATTTCAGGGCTTTACACATTATGGGCTATTGGTTGAATTTTAGTTAAAATGGTCTTTTGGGGTGTGAGACCCACATTTGATTTAACCAACCTCAGATCCACATTTTGTGTCCCGAACCTTTATATTTTGTCTTGAATGTTTAAACAAAAATTAGTTAAAATTATCTAAAAGAGGTCTTAGGGGTTAATTTTTTGTAAACAACTGTTTTCTTCATAAATTCGATGATTCCATTAGATTTGAAAAGCGTTTTATGATCAATTTACACTATTAGTTCGTGTTCATAGATTTTCGAATGAGTTTCGAGGGTCAAAAATAAATTTTGAAAGTTGCTGGTGCTGGTGTGGCCGCTTTCGCGATCATTAACCATTTGATCGGGCCACTAAAATAAGGATTTGACTGTTTTAGCGGTACTTTGACCTTTTGATCGAGCCGCTCTAGTGGCTATCAATGAGTATAAGACCCAAAACAAACTCATTTCGTATTTTTTGACATTTGAGGAGCTAAAAAGTTTTGATTTTGACAATTCTCAATGTATTTTTCTCGTATAATCATTATATATATAATTGTAACTTCATATTTCTCATTTTTCCAGAATACCATTCCATTTTTATGATTTCTATCCAAGGTTGAGAATGAAAAATCCATTCCTCTATTTTCAAAGTCCTATTTCACCATTGCTGGAGCTTGGGGTGTGAAAAACTATGAGATAAAGGTAAGCTAATTCAGGACCTCTTGATCATTTTTCATTGTTTTTTCCTATCAAATTTTGATCTTTTCCTTGTAAATTCCTAGAGATTAGTTTTTGAATTTCTTAACTTTGTAGGCTAATTTGGGTCTCGGTTTGAGCTTCATTTGTGCTTAAATTTTGAGCATGCATTCTTTGTCCTTCAAGGAACTGCGTGACAAATTCAATTTTTGAATCTCGTTTGTGGGGCCCATTGCCCATTTTGACCCAATTTTGAACCTGGAGTTTTATATTGCAATATGAATGCTATTTTACTTGTAATAATATTTAGAGTATTATTTTTAATTGTGTGACAATATTTTGAGATTATGGAGCAAGGACGAGCAATTCGTGGGTGATTCAATATTGTGGTTCAACATCGAGGTAGGCTTTAGTCTACTTTTTTCTATGAGATTATGTATTGTATAGATTACATACTAGGTAAGGATTATAGGATTGGATTATGACTAGTTTATCATGACTTAACCTAATTAAGAAATTCGGGATAGAAATCTGACCCGGACTATAGTGTCATAGACTCCAATTATTCTTAATTATAGGCATACTAACCATAGATTGATGTTAAGGACCCTTTAGTATAAGTCATACTTGTGCAATTTGGATCATAGTTTCTCGAATTATGGTGCTAATAATATGCTAGTTATGTAATTTTGGACCCGAAGCCGTGATTACGATACCAGTTGAACTCCAGATGAGCATTATATCCTTTGGAAGGAGGTGATTCTAGTTTATAGGTCGTATTGTTTGGATACTGTTGATGACATACATACTCTTAAACAAATTTATGCTCACTTCGTGCAATGCTTCCAAATAAAATCTTGATTTTACTACTATTTATAGAAAAGTTATTTATTCTCACTTTTCACTTTTAATATGAATTCATTTACAATGAGAATTGTACCACCTTATTTGATGAATTACGAATTTCTAAAATCAAATATTCTCTTTTTTAAATTATATTAAGGTTGATTTCGGTTCATTATTAATCCACTCTATTACCACTTCTATTTACTTTGATGAAAGGAGATTTTGACCCTTTATACGCTATTATGCCAATTTAGTCCTGAAGTCGATCTTGAATAATGTATTTATAGACTTACACTTTTTTAGTCTTTATTAGAGTTCGGGCACATATTATATTTATCTCTCTGGTACTAGATGGAGTAGATCGAATATGATGGTTATTGAAAGTCCTGATTTAGGACCAGACAGTGTATGCAAATATCCCTAGTCCTCTATGGGCCCCTTCTTTCATGAGCCACAGTGTCAAAGAAGGATGATCGTCGTAGGTCCTACCTTTACGAGCTACTGAGATGGAGGAGGTATTGTATACACTCGTTACATTATGGCACTTGAATTGGACACGATATTTCTGATTTTTGTGGCATAGGTTGATTCATATGCATTGCCTACCACCAGTATAGTTGTTTGATGTTTACATCTATCGGTCTTATGGGGGCTGTATAGATATAAACTATGGTTTTTGTTTGCTGAGTGCTTGGTTGAAACCTTCCGAGCTTATGGAGGCCTGACTAGGTTATTGTTTGTCCGAACTTGTTAGTTACTTTATTATAAATTACTAGTATTCGTATTCGCGCGATGTGCAATAACCAAAAACCCATAATATTTATTATCACATTTACTTGATTATATTAAATTATTATTGGTTACATAATTATCTATGTTTTGCAATTAAGATATTCTTTCTATTAATATGATGACCTACAATAAGTTTATGACACGATGATGTTGAACTTTTATTAAGACAAATCTTTATTTTCAATGAATTTATTTGAAACTTTAATATGACTATCACGTAGCCAAAGATGTTTCTATCGAACTAATAATAGTTTTTGTAGCCCTAATAATTTAATTACGTATTTGAGCTATGCGGGCAGAAAAATAATAATAATATGAGAATACCTCAATCCTAAAAAAAAATTAAAGATGAATCAAAATGTCAAATATCTCGCAACTTGATATATTTAAGTTGAATCACAAAATATTCAAAAGCTGATACGGCTCCCCTTCTTAAACTTAATTGTTGCTTTCATATTTTATTATTTCCCCTCACAAAATGTTTCATGCAAATGTTGTTGATTTCTCAAACATTAATATATTAGAAATAAAGAATAATATAATATAAAAAAATAATATTCTTTCATAAGTACTCAAAAAATATAAACATGCAAATCTCTAAAATCTATGTTCACTTTTGTAATATTTAGTATGATCAATTTATATGAATTTATCGATAATGTTGGAGATGTAAAATATAGTTAAACAACAACAAATGACTAATCTTTAGAGTAAATTGAAATAGTGCTCTACAACCTCATATTTTAGATGGAATAAAATCAATATCTACTGACTTGATGGTAACTTCATATCCATCTCTATTGTCTTTTATTAGTCTCACTTAACAACCTGACATATTTTTAAAAAATATAGAATGACTGATGATGATAGATTCATATAGTTTTTCAGCATTTTTCTAAATAAATGATTACTCTCTTCATTTTAAAAAGAATAATCTACGTTTTTTTGTAGTCTATTTTAAATGAGATCAATTTATATTAAATACATCATATCGTTTATTCATATTGCTGAATGTCATTCATCTAATCACCTTAATATTGGTAAATTAAAATAAAAGCTTCGAAATAAAATAACATAAGTCGTCTTTAAAAGGAAAAAAGAGTAAAGTATCTTGAAGATAACACGCACACAACTCCACACAATAGTGGATCTTAACTCGAGAAAGACCCCTCAACATCTCCCCATGTCTCCACCGGTAACAACTCCCCTCCGGCTATCCCCACCACCCCACTAGAACAACCAAATTTAAATTCTCTTATGGAGATAGACTTCTCCCCTAAACATGCTCTCTTCACTGAGATTGTCAAAGGTTCAATTCCCTCTCTCCCCCAATCGATCCCTCTTTAGATTGAGGCCCCTGCTAACAAGAAGGTGCAGGACATGAGTGATATAATTCACCTATCTCAAGAGGACAAACAATGTCTATATGCCCTGTGGAAATTCTCAATTATTATTAAATTAGTGGGAAAAAAGCTCAACCATATCTATCTCTAGAAACTGCAATCTGATTTCTCCCTCATAGACCTGGGATTCGAATTCTTCACGGTCAAATTCACCTATGAAGATTCGCAAAATAAAATTGTCCATGAGGGCCCGTGGTTTGTCGTTGGAGCTTATCTGCCTGTCAGAATTTGGGAATCAAACTTTGTCCCCGAAAATTCCCAGATAGAATCCACAACTATTTGGGTTTGCCTGCCCCACCTTTCTATGGAATTCTATGACTCCAATATGCTACAAAGAGTTGGGAGAAAGATTGTCTGGCTCCGTAAGATTGACGCCTACACCTCAGCCACCCTTAGGGGAAGGTACGCCCGAATCTGTGTCCAAGTACCAATGAATAACCCCCTAAGATCCTCAGTTACAATTGGCACTTATAACCAATTGCTTCAGTACGAGGGTAAAGGCTTCCTATGCAAAAGCTGCGGTAAGATAGGGCACACCAAGGAACAATGCTCCATCGAAGATGTGAAGACCCCTGAGGTATCCCAATCCTACGAATCAGGTAAGTCTTCAACTACTGATGAATGGACTACAATATCCTTCAATCGCCAAAGAAAAGGTCCTCTCAAGTAAGGTACGACCCAAAACCAGCACACCAAGGTTAAAACCTTCGATCTAGCATCAGGTAAGTTCTCGATCCCTATATCGCGAGCCAAACTAAAGCTGGCCACCAGAGGCCTCCGGCAAATAAAGATAAGGGTAAGGGCATGCTGACCCCCGACCTGACTAAAATCCCAAATGTACTGGTCGCCTTGTCAATGATGACATTGGACCTACCCATAATCTTCCTAAATAAAATAATAAGGCCCACTCTCAAATTAGGAAAAGTCCTCTGAATAAAATGAGTAAACACTCTGGTAATAAGTTGGGCCTAAACTTATCTCAGCTCAGCACCAATATTGCTGCCCAATCCAAAAGGTTGGAATTAAAATCCCAACCCGGTGGCCCTAATGATTTGGATTCCACCTCATCATTGGTAAAAGAGTCTAGTAAGTCTGCTTCACTCTCTCTCTCTTACTTTTAATCTGGAACCTAAATGCCAACACCCCAACTTAGCATTTTTCCAGCTTCCATCAATCACTCATCTATCTGTTCCAAGCCTGTTGTATTAAATGCACAACTGAGTGTAATAATGAGAACTGTGAGAGTATTCTAAAAGTCTCCTCTGCTTATACCACTTCTATTACTAGTTATACCACTACTCTCGTGGAAACTAGCAACATAGTTTAAAATAACAATGGACAATCCCAACCCAACTTTACCAGCTCCGGTAATCTTCACCACAAAACCATTAGAGATGATCCATCACCCAACATCTTGGTTGGAGCTATGCCTGTCCCAATAAATAATTCCTTTGAAACTAATATGGAATGGTCAACCATTCCTGCTACTCATTCAGGACCCACATTACTTAGTATAAGTTGTGATGGAAGGCCTGAACTAGGGCCTACTTCAGTACGTCCAGAACCTGTGGATGACAACTCTCATGAGCATTGTTAACTAGCCCTACCAATCCACCATCAACCCCCTCATAATCTTGGAGAAACTAAATAATATGGCCAAGATTCTACCTTCCTTTCCTTCAAACAAATTAGAACTTTTGAAGGAAGGCTTAACTTTTGTAAAGGCCTCTTGGGATCACCCTCTAATCAAAGCACTATTTCTACCTCAACCCCTCTACTCATTAAAAATAGAGGTAGAGATGTTGGAAAGAGACAAAACCATAGAGGCTCTATAAGATAACAACAGGGAAATGGAAAAATTACTAGCATCTCTAAGAGTACCAAGAGTAGAAGTGGTGTTACTAGGAAAGTCCATCAATCAAGTCTTCGAGGACCTTATTAGTGAGTTGCTAATAGTTTTTCTCCCCTCAAAGCTAACCAAATTCGACCTAGAGGTGATAATGCAGGGTCCAGGGATCTTCTACTCCTCCAAGGTAACCCCAACCTCCAAGAAAAGGAAGGAACCAATGACATCCCCATCCCATCCAATGGACAAGGGGAAAGGCATACTAGAGACCCCTCATCACCATAATCCCCCCTTAATAGTGACAGGAATAATATGGAATGTTAGGGGTGCTAACAACCCAGAATTCAGAAGGCATTGTCAATCCATGGTTAACATCCACAAGCATTCTATACTTGCTCTTCTTGAGACAAGAATGGCTGATTATAAAGCCATTGCTAAAACTCTTGGTTTCATCTTTCAAATCTAGTTCCCAGCCACTAGCTCCTATGGAGGCATTTTCATCATGTGGGATAGTAATTCTCTAGGTATATAGGACATTGCCATCCTTCCCCAAGCTATTTATATAGCTGTCAAGGTAATTAACCCCTCTTCCTTTTGTTTTTTATTACAGTTTATGCTAGCAATAGTTATGAGATTAGGCAAAATCTTTGGGCCAACTTAGCCTATTTCACTGAGTTCATTGAGGATTCCCCTTTGCTTATAGGAGGTAACTTTAATAAAGTCCTAAAAGCCTCAGAGAAAATTGGTGGTAAGAATATCAATGTAACTAGAGCTACCTTCTTCTCCGATTGTCTCAATCGTTGCAAACTTATAGACCTTGGTTTCAAGGGTAGCAAATAAACTTGGAATAACAAGAGATACAGGAACAGAAAGGATCTTATTCTAGAAAGACTTGATAGATTCCTAGCCAATAAGGCTTGAATCCACCTGTTTCCTGAGTCTACTATTACTCACCTACCCAGGACCTATTCTGACCATTACTCCCTCCTCATTAGCCTTACTAGGCCTCCTCCCTATCAAGATGAAGCCTTTGAAATTGAATATATTTGATGCTCCCACCCCCTCTTCTCCCAAATAGCCTCAGATACTTTTGCTCATGATATCCCTTTTTCTGAAGCCATACCCCAATTCAAGAGCAATGCTAAAGCCTGGAACAAAGAAGTTTTTGGAAACATCTTCCACCATAAAAAGAAAATCCTTGCTAGATTAGCTGGCATTCATAAATCCAGCTCCTACCCTACCATCACCTTCTTTCAGGACTTAGAAAATAGTCTAACCAAAGAATTCAGCTACATCCTTAAGCAAGAGTATGAATTCTAGAGACTCAAGTCTAGGATTACCTGGCTGGCTGAAGGAGGAATAGAATTAATGCTATCAAGGATGATAATGGCAATTAGTTTTATTCCCCCAAGGATATCAATAACTATATCCTCTCTTTCTACAGGAACCTTTTCCATACTGAGCACCAATACTCTCACTGGTCTATTCAAGGTAACCCCTCCTTCAAGGGCTCCATCAGCATTGAGGACCATGACCTATTGGATAGCACCCCCTCTTCCCAGGAGATCAAGGATGTCATTTTCTTCTTCAAACCCTATAAAGCCCTAGGTCCTGATGGCCTTCACCCCTTGTTCTACCAGAAGTACTGGGGCACTCTATGCCATGCTGTTACCCAATTCTGTATCACCACTTTTACCTCAGGCCAGATAGACCCTATGATAAACTCCACTTATCTCTGTCTCATCCCCAAATACCTTAATGCTAGTAACCTTAAAAAATTTAGACCCATTGGTTTGTGTAACACCCAGTACAAGATTATTTCTAAATTTTAGCCAAGAGGTTAAAGCCCTTTCTTTCCACTATCATTAGTAGTAATCAGGATAGTTTCCTTCCCAATAGAAGAACCTCTGATAATGCTATTATTATTTAAGAGGTTATCAGTCACTTCCAAAAGATAAAAGGGAAGAAAGCCAACATGGTCCTCAAGATTGACCTAGAGAAGGCTTTTGACAGACTGGAGTAGTCCTTTATTAGACAATCTCTTTATTTCTTTAACTTCCCTTCTAAACTCACCTCCCTTATTATGTCTTGCATTTCTTCCTCTTCTATATCTATTTTGGTTAATGGGGGTAAGACTAATTTCTTTCACCCCACCAGGGGCATCAGACAGGGGGACCCTATCTCCCTACCTTTTCATCATGTACCTGGAGTTTTTGTCCGAAAGAATTGATTATGAAGTTGACACTCTCAACTAGATCCCTATTTCCATCAGTAAGAGAGGACCCAAAATCTCCCATCTATTCTTTACTGATGATCTCACTCTATTTTCTGATACTAATGTCTCCAGTTTCTCAACTATTAACAGGGTCCTCAATTCTCTTAATCTCCACTATGGTCAGAAGATCAATCATGACAAATCTAAAATTGTCTTCTCCACCAACTGTAAGCCTCAGCTCAAGGATTTTATTATTGCTACTCTCTCTATCCAAGCCACAGAGACCTTTGGGAAATACCTTGATTTCCCTATCCTCTATTCCCAACCCTGCAATAATGATTTCCACTTCATTATTGACAACCTGAATAATAAGATGGCTAGATGGAAAACCAAGTTTATTTTAGGAATTCTACTATGCTCACAGGCCTAACTTGGAGGCTTTCCCAAAGTAAGGACAGCCTTTGGAGCCAGCTTCTGAAGTTTAAATATGGAACTTTATCCTTTATATCTAGACTCAATACCTCTAGGACTTGGAAAAATATCTCCCAAGGCTGGGGTAGTTGTATCCTTGGAGCCAAGTGGATCATTCATAGAGGGACCAATGTTAGTTTCTGGTTTGATAGATAAATTCCAAACCTTGAACGCCCGAGAAACCTTATTGAGGGCCCTCTAAGCCTTGACCAATCTAAGCTCAAAGTGTCTGATATCTGGAGGGATGGGACCTATGACTTCTCCACTGTTTCCCCTCAACTTCCCAACCATTTTACTAATGGGATCCAATCCCCCTTCCAACGTAATCCAAGGCTGCAAAAGGATAAAATGATTTGGTACCTTACCAGTAATGGGTTGTACTCTAGTAAAAGTTCCTACAACCTTATCTCTAACTTAACCAAGACTAAGGAGTCCTACTCTAATAGCAACTTTAGTTGGATCTAGAGAACTCAATGTTCCCCTAAGATTAAATCTTTCCTCTGGCTTGCTCACCACAACAGCCTCCCTACCAAAGCTGTTCTGCATAAAAGGGGCATCCCTATCACCCCCTATTATGATGCGTGTAACCACCCCTTAGAAGATATCACCCATCTCCTCTTTGAATACCCTATCACCTTAGAATTCTAGTCTAATCTTAGTTCTAAGAACCAGAGGGGTTCCTCTATCACCACTTTTGATCTCAGACCTGATTGCTGGGTTGATACTTACCTAAAATCAGGCATAAAAAGTTCGGTCATATGTTGGACTGGTATACCCTTTTACCTTTCTGTCTATGGTTTATCTGGAAGAACAAAAATCATAACTCCTTTGACAAGAAAAGGGATAATCCAAGCTTTACCCAAGCCTATAATGAGGCTGTTGAATACAAGCTTGCTGTCTGTAACACTCTGACTCACCCCACCTTATCCCAGATCTATGTAAGTTGGATTCCCCCTTCTCATAATTATTATAAGCTCAATACTGATGGTTCCTATCTTGGTAACCTTGATAAAGGAGGTATTGGTGGTGTTATCTGGAATGATGCAGGTGGCTGGGTTATTGGCTTCTCCAAAAGCTTCCAATGGGCTACTAACAACCAAATAGAGCTGTTAGCCCTTAGAGAAGGCCTACAAATTATTGAGGAACATTATCTCAATCCTATTGTGATCAATATTGATTCCACTAAAGTGATATCTATGCTGTAATCTGGTAACTTACATTACAACACTATTATTAATAAATATAGGTTAAGACTAGAAAGATTCAGAAACCCCCATGTGATCCACTGCTTTAGGGAGCAGAATGGTGTTGTTGATGCAATGGCAAAAAAAGGAGTAGCAGATGCAGTTAAACTAACCACAAATGTTTTTGAAGTTCCCCATGTGTGTGCACAACAATCGTTAAGGGCAGACATTGCAGGAACTCTTTTTGTTAGGAGTTGTAAAAATAATTCAAACTCTATTGCGGGAAATGTCCCCTTATCTTTTGTACTTAACCCAGATTAGTCCGGTACTCTTGGTTTATTTTAATTAATGCAAGTTCTTCTTAACCAGAAAAAAATGATCTTAACATAATCTCTCAATCGAGGGAGATAAAGTTTTTTTTAAAGCTTTTGTCCATTCAATATATATATATTTTGGATCTCTATTTTTTCAACTCCACAAGAATGTAAAATTTATTAAAATATTTTACAAATGTTAAAAGATATGATTTCGAGATATTTAGATGGTAGTAATAAAAATCAAATAGTACGCAAATTCAGAAAACTAAAAAGAGTTTCTAATAGCAAAGATTCTTTCAACTAAGAGACAGCAATTAGAAAGATAGTCTGAATTGCTAGAAAAGGGATATGTACCTTGTTACAATGAAATTTGGCCATCTGCCAACTTTCTTCCACGTATGCATGATCATGCTTAGAAAAGAAAAATTGAGAAAGTTCAATAATTGCCCTTTGGTAGAACGTTTAAAGATTAAAAGAAAAAGTCTAGTTGTAGTTTCCTCTAGTAGGAAATCTCCTTGCAACAAACTTCAGATGAGTTGAAGAAATCAGATCAGTGTTCTTTCATCATCTTAGGAATTTTAGGGATATTGATGACAACTTTATAATGACAATGATATATTTGACCTATTAGTATGACAACGGATAAAGTTGATCAATTTCTTAAAGTTGAGGGGTATTTTTAACCCTTTTTCCAAAAATAAAATGCTAATCATAATTCATATCAAAACCTCTATTAATTTATTATATTAAAATAATAGCCAAAAAAGGACCAATGATGAAATATCGTAACCAAAATATCAGAACAAATAAAAAATAACAGTTAATCATAAATCAGATTAACGTCTCACAGAGTATTTCACTATGATTGTATCAATGAATTATATACTATTGACTCTCTAAAAATATAACTCTTTTTTTTTTTGGATAAAACATTAATTTAGATAACAATATTTTTATAGAATTTAAGAAAACATTTCAGGAGCATTAGATTTCATTATATTACTACTTCAAATTATGAATTAACAGTGGAGCTATAGAAGACATAAGTACTCCTTTCTTTGTTCATGTTTGAAAGACAATACCTATAATCTTGGACTGAAGTTGCATTCTAATGTAAAACTCTTTCCCACATATAACATGTCTTACGGTCTTCTCCGAAGATTTGACATGTAATGTTTAGATTTTACATGTAAAAATGCAACAGCTTTGTCATCAGAGAGTGGTGAAAGTGGTAGCAATTTGATAATATATAAATTTTGATAGAACTCATCAAATTATTTTTTACCTCAGCCACTATCTAAACCACTTCATTGTTGATTTGTTCCTTACTCCCAAATCCCAAACCTCAAAATAATAATGAATGATCATAATTCATAGTTTGTTGGTTTCTTCATCGTCTTGGTGCCGGTGAATAGAAAATGTGATAAAATTTTATTTGAAGCGCTAGTTATTTGATCTACTCCATTATTGAAACAATGATGTTTTTTCTATTTATTTATTTAATAATATATCAAGAAAAACTTTGAAATGTTTGGATATATGAATAATAGTAGAAGTTAGATCTGTTTGCTACCATTATAATTTGGTTTGAATCATTTGATTTTTCAAGACATATTATGTGGTAGTAACTTTAAAACGTGAAAAGAGAGGAGAAAGAAAGGATCTAAAAAATTTGAATTGGTTCTACTCTGCTGAATAAAAGATAGTAACAGATGAACTTAGACGATTTTTTTTCTGAATCTTTTGATCTAAAACAATTTTCAAAGTTGAAATTTGAACTAACAGTTTCCTTTTAATTTTTAGTTTTAAAATAATTTTTAAATTTGAAATTTGAATTGAAAATCTTATTTGAATTTTTTATTTATTTTTATAATATAATTTTTCTAATTGAAGATTTGTTTGAATTTTTTATATTTATTTTTATAATATAATTTTTCTGGTGCTTTCCCTTGTCATTCTAGGTGGATTTTATCTCTCCTATTTTAGATTAATAGATTTTTGCTAGTTTTTTTTAAACTAAAATTTTGTGATGATGACACATGACACATTTGCCTCTCCTATTATACATTGATAGATAATGATTAGTTCATGACATGATGATTAAGGATTGATAGCTGAGATTGTCGGTACATTTCTTATTCTTTTTTTTTCCCTCATAGTAAGATATGTAATTGTTAGAATATATCATGTTTAGTCATCCCTCGATTAGAGACCCTGATTATGCTAGTATTAGATTTTCAACTTGGTTAGTGATGTGCCATGGAAACATGGCACATTCTATGTTTAAAATGGTGAAAATATGCATTAACTTAGGTAGTTTCATTGGACATGATGTGGTTTAATGTGTTTTGATGGGAAATAGGTTGGAGGTGGTTTTGGACTAAAAAAAGAAAAGAAAGTTTTGAAAAACTTAAGTACTAGTCAAGTTATGGTCGTTAAGTCGCTGTACGACTCGTAGCCAGACTCGTCATGATGCCAGTGGCAAAAGTGAGAACTATTAAACCAAGTGAAGACTGACCATGACTCATAAGGAGTGACTATGAGTCGTGGCATGCAACTCTAAAGATATCAGTAGGCTAAGAAAATTTTCAGAAGATTAAGTCATAGAAGACTATGACTCATCGAGTTGGAAAACGACTCGTTATGTAAAGACACACTGAGAACAGTGTATGAAGTCCTAAAGGTTGATGTTCCAGTGTTAGCAAGTGAAGGCCATGAGTCGTAAGGATTAACTACGAGTCATGGTTAAGAGTCATCTTGAAAATAAAATCTGAAGCGTTGAAGATAAACGTTCACTGAAGTACCTATGACTAGAAGAATATGACTCGTAAGGAGACACTATGAGTCAAAACCACTAAAGACTGAAGAAAAAGATGATTGCACGTAACGAGTGGAAACCATACTTAATGACTCATTGCTAGAGGCGTTACCACTGCCAACATAATTTTCCTAATAGTATTTGGCTAGGTTTTCTTTGTGAGTTTGAGATACTCAAATGCCCTAGGGTTATTCCTTTATTAGGTCATGTAATTTTTATAATTTTCTTGATATATTCACTTACTTTGATCATTGATACAATTGTTCTTAAGTTTTGGTTTCATATTCAAGTAGAGATTTCAGATTTTACACTTTTATTATTGTGAATAAATTACATGTATTTTTTATTGATTTTTATGGATTGTTGCATAAGCATGAGCGGCTAATTTTTTTAGCAGGATTGTGGGAACTCTGGTCAATTAACTCGTGAGAAAAATGGGAGATTTATCTATCCCATTGTAGCTGCTTGTATTGCAATCTTTTTCATATTAATCATATCCTAAGCTACTCTAGAATCTTGGGAATTTCCTGTATTCAAGAACATCAGCACAAGGAAGTTTGACATTGGGAAAATAAGGTTACGACAGTAATTGGAGGCTATCAACTCTCTTTTAATCAACTCGATACTTAAAAGGTGAGAGTCGTACTGAGATTATAGACAAGGGATATATAACACCCAGGGATTTGTACCCCTGTAAAAATTCTTGGGTTTTGGACTTTCTGGACTTGGTACGACTCAAGGGTGCCATTCTTACCCTTGGATATGAGTTAAGGAATGGCTTAATGGCTCACTCGTATGTTGAGAAGTAGATTTGGCTTGGTTACTATCCAAGCTATGAATCACCACCATACGATTCATATGGTGTGATACGAGGGGTACAATGCCAAGTCATATGAAGCTTATTGAGTTGCCTAGTTAAAACTATCCAAAGTATGGATATGGGTATAGTTTGGGCTACCAATCGTACCCTAAGGTATGCTTTGGTGTGGTAAATTTGTATTGGGACCAATGTGGAGGGTCTTGGTGAGGTCTAGGGTATGGGTTAGGGTACCACTCGTACCATAGGATACAGTTTGCATGGTTAGGTTGTACCTTCCTAGGAATGGATTTTCAACTTCTAAGTTGGGGACCTTTTGGACATTTTCCACCCCAAAAACCTTATTTTCCCACATTATGTAACCCATGGTGACCTCTCATAACTCACTTGGAAAGGTACAAATAATCCCAAAGCACTCTTTAAACACTCTCTTGAAGATTGGAGGCTAGGGTTTCTACTAGTGTTCTTCAAATGGCTTAAGAGTCAAGTTTCTATCTGAAATCTTCTTGTATAAGGCATGTTCTCTTTCCTCATTGTTAGTACCAACTAAAGGCATTATTTAATGTGTTTTAAACATTGAGTTGTGAAATCATAAATGGTGGTTTTGAAATAATGTTGAGGGTACTGATGCATGTTGTTTGGTATTGGTTTAAACTACGTTTTTACATGATTTTGGTAATAGTTTGCACATGTGGGTGCTTGCTGGTTATGGTTTAACAAGTGGAAAATGAGTAGCCCTAATTGTGATGGTTTATGCTTTGGTTTTGGTCTTAGTAAAGGTGTTCCCTCAACATGTTCGATAAAATGCCTAAAAGAATGTTTCACTCTATTGTTGAACTTTCATTGGAACTATTGCATGGTATGATTTGGTAATACAACCCTAAATAGATTTGCATGGTATAAATGGTATAAATGCTTTAAATGTTTGGAATCATCTAAAATAGTTAAATGGTGTGAATGGCTTGGAATAGTTAAAGGGTAAGGTCTTAGTGGTTGTGGTTAGTTTAAATGAAAACCTTGCGACGTACGATGGAAATCCCCAAGTGAATAAAATAATAAAATTGGTTCAAATAATGGTTATGGATTAATTGAACATCCTTGAGGGTACAATGGAATCCCCCAAGTAAACATGTTAAAGTAATACTTTTGGGGTACAATGGAATTCCCCAAGCTAATATAATAATGGCATACTTGTGAGGTACATGGGACTCCTCCAAGTTAATTTGGTAATTGGGTACACGGGAATTCCTTTACCTTAAAAGGTTTGGCTAAGGACAATACTTGCAAGTTATAGTCGGTATGATGATACCATAGTTAATAGCCTTGGTTAATAATAAATAGAATAATGGATTGGTTAGTTGGAAATAGTTTTAATTAGGAAATAATAGCCGGATGTGATAGCTAACCGTGAAGGTGGGAGTCTAATGGATAAACATTGGAAACTCATATTTGCCGACTTGAGGGGTAGGTCATAGTGACCTTATATGATACTATGAGGTACACGAGAATTATCTAAGTACACTATACATATGTATCATGGCAGTTAAGGGTAATTAGGAATCCCTTACTCTTATGGTATCTTTGAGTCGTGCATCTATATGCATCAGATCCCATTTAGGGGGTTACACTGGACCTATATAGCCCGTGGATGGTTAAGGACAGTTAAGCTACACATACCCAGATTAATGGTTTCAAATGCATGCTAAGTCCTGTCCCCTTTCCCGGTATGGTTATATATGTGTGTGGTTTGTATGGATATGGTTTGTTTACTTGGTTTTACTGGATGAAATTATTTTATCCTTATCCTAAGTACATGCTAGCGTTCACCCGCTAACCCATTTTTGGGTAGCTGTATCCCCACGTGATGCAGGAATCGGCCATTCCACTCTTCATGCTTAATATTCAGATTCATGATCAGCTATTAGATTAAAGTGGTGAGCTTATATAGTTTCATAAGGCATCTATTTTATGTCATGGGTTATTTTACATATGTTCGTCTTTCATAGACTTTGGTTTTTGGCTATGGTTGGGGGTATATCCTGACTAGGTAGTCTTTGGTTTTGGTTTAGAGGATTTGTATGGAAAATGTGGACTTGGGTATGGTTTGATCATGTATATATATATAAAAATACATTGGGTTATTATTTTGATTTTGGTTTATGGATTGGCATGGTTATATAGTTAGATTGGAGGGTTGGTTTAATTATTGAGTGGGTTGAGTTGGTTGGGTTGGCATCAGGTTTAGGATTATCCTAAAGTCACCACATTTTTAATATGTTATCTTTTTATATGTTCAGAGTCCATCCAACTCAGGGTACATTATGGTTGGTTAGGTTGGGTATCAGGGGGTCTCTGGTTCGGGTTAAACTTGAGATTGCCCATTATGACAATGCCCCAGTTTGGGTTGTGTCAAGTTGGTATCAAAGCCTTAGATTTTGGTGTCATGGAGTATCCACAAAGCTGTATTGATTAGAGTCTTACTTATGGGTGTGTTGGTGCACCACACTTATAATAAGGAGGCTACGAGGCATCTAGGAATGTTTCACTTTCTTGTTGTTCTACTTTCGGGCTATGGAGTCTAAGGTCATGAACTTTTCTATGGGACTTCTTTTGTTTACTTTTTGGATCATGTTCTCTCAATGATCTAAAGTTCTTGGAAACTCACATGTCCCACTTGAGGACAACATTGGTGGATCTAGTCCAGCTCATGAGACACAAACCCGATCAGGGGTCGCAGTCTTTGGTTTTCCCCGTGGAATCCCACTGGTCTCCACTAACCCTATTTTAAAAGGTGGAAATCATTTTAGATTACCTTAAGGAGAGGTTACTAATGCCGAGTTTTAATATTTTGTTAATCTATTGACCTAGATAGTATCAACTCTGTCCCGCCGGTCCGGTCCTATTAGTACGAGGAGAAATGAGGCAAGGTAAAGGGTCTTAGTTTTCTAGACAAAGAGGAAGACAATAGTATGGTGGTAAGTGGTCAAAGAGGAAGAGTTGGGTGAGTCCTAACTCTTGTTCTATAGCTAATGCTCCTGTTCCCTACCCAAATCCACTGAGAGGCAGGTGTTCTCAGATTGGTAATGCTTCTAGGGCAAGGTTCCCAATCTTGGGCTATTGGGGCCTAATCTACATCATCTTATCCTTCTTGTAGATTTTGTGGTTTGTCGTACCGTAATTATTGCAAAGAAGGAAGGAATTATTATTTAGTTGTGGTCAATTGGGTCATATACAACAGGAATGTCCTATAAGGATTATCATTTGAGAAAATAGGATATCAGTTGCTACTTCCCTAGCTCTTGCACCAAGGGGTGCTACTTGTGTTTCAGTTCTGGTCGGTATCGTGTTAATGCTCTTACTATTCCTCAGGAGTCTATGGTATCTTTTAATGCCGACACGGGTATGTTGAAAACTCCTTTCTTTATGGTGTGAATGGTTTACTTGGTTTGGGGTTTCCTCTCTTTTGTGACCTCATTTGTGGCTATGTATTTTGGCTCTAAGGTTAATCTGAGCTTTTTTCTTTTCTATCTCTACTGGATAGGTGACGCTGCAATTACTAAAAGAGTCTGTGAGGATACGTGGTATCCATCGATAATAAAGGTGTCTTGGTGGATTTGTTTGACTCAAATTTGGAGGATTTAGATGTCATTCGGGGGACGGATTAGTTGCACTCATGCTATGCATCCTTAGGTTGTCGGATCCATAAAAAGGTTATCTTTAGGCTCCATGGTAAGTTGGTTATGGATTGGGAGGGTAGTTTCATTCCCTGGATATTAAGAGAAAGGTTACATGATATCTTAGAACTCAGAGATTGGTCTCCAAGAGGTGTCTCTAGCATTTGGTTTGGGCTAAAGGTTCTAACTAAGAAGATTTTTCTTTACATTCGATTTAGGTGGTGCATGAATTTCTTGGGGTCCTTTCTGATGACCCTCATGGTGTCTTTCTAATGGGGAGGTTGGTTTGGGATTGGTATTGTTTTGGATACTTGTCCAATTTCTATTCTTTCTCAATAGAGTAGTTTTAGTTAGGTTAAAGTAGCTTAAGAGAGAATAAGGAATCTCTTAGATGAATTGTTTCATCTTTTCCAGTGTCCTCTCTATGGGATAGACGCATATTCTATATGGGGTGCTTTGTTAGTGGTGTGTGGTAGTTAATGAATGCTAGGTTTTATCCTAGGTATTGATTTTGATAAAAGGAGTATTTAAATTGGGGATAGCAATATGGGCATGGTGGAGGTAAACTAATAGGTTGGATGAGGTGTGCAGAATGGGTAAGGTTGGTGGCTTGGGGAATACAATAGTGGTAAAGTGTGACATATAGGCTAAAAGTTCATGTTAAATGAAGGGATTGGAGGTTTAGTCACCGGATAGGTTAGAGCATGAAGTCTACATGACTATGCTGGACTCTAAGTGGCATTTGGGGTGAATAAGGTTTTGGGTATAGGAGAACCAAGCATTTTTAGTGTACATTCTTGGTGATGACTTTAGAGCATAGTATTGTGACTATAGGTGTTATAAGATAAAGGTTGAGGGGTAGTCTTAAATTTTCTTTTAGCGGTGGACTCTAAGGAAAGATTGGGTTGCATATTCTAGTGATTCTCTTCTATCGCGGTTAAGAAAGTACTCTACTAGTGTTGCATGCATTCTTATACCGCTTATGCCTAAGGTTCGCATTTTAGATTCGCCTTGTTCCCTAGATATGAGTCTTGAGTCTTTATATTTTAGTACCTACGGTATATATGGTTGGGTTTCTTTTGGTATCCAATCCTAAGGACTCATTTTGTGATATGGTTATCTTGGGATGGTCCTTCATTTATGATCTAGGTGGTTACTATGAAGTACTCCATGCCTATAGTGTCGTGTCTTATTTTGGAGGTGTTTCCTTGAGTGGCATGGATAATTCTTGTAATTTAGTTCCTTAAATGACCCTTCTTGTGATAGGGTAGTAGTGGCTTTGGAGGTGTGGTAATGTTTTAAAATGGGGAATGTAGAGGTCCCTAAGTGGGGGTGATGATAGGGTGGCTACTAGAACTAAGGTTTTGAAAGGTGAGGTAAGGTTATCATCATAAGAAATGGATAAAAAAGGAATAGGTGGTGAAAACCTTTGTGAAAATGATAGAGGGTGCTAGATCTTTGGAAGGATAGATCATACTGCGGATATAGAAAATGTAGGCTTGAATGTTGTGATTGGTAGATATATACCGATAGTTGTGTTGGGTACTTAAGAGGCTTGGGGAGGCATGTTTTATGTATTGCTTTCATGGCATAATAGTTATATGGTTTTGGGTTTATATATATATTGGGGGTATTGGTTATAGTTTTCCCTTTGTCTTTTACTTATGGTTTTCGTATTATATTGGTGATAGAAGCAGAGTAGTATTTTGGGATAGATGTAAGGAGTAGAGCCCGGTGGCCAAAGTTAACTCTTTTTAGTTTTGGATAGTCTTGAATATAGAAGTGGTGTATATCTAGACTCAAGCTCTCGTAGTAATGTGTCCTTGGGAAATTGTAAGTTGAATTGGATTTGCTCTCTAGCATAAGTTCCATTCATCCGGTATTCTATGTGTCTATGTGGAGGTAAGGTGTGGAGAATCCTTCGTTGGTTGGTTCCTTTGGGTGGTATTGGTATATCAGATTCCTTGCTCTTTAGGGAGGTCCGGTGAGGATCTTGGATTGGTAGGTTCGCCGGTTGTGAACAAAAGGCGTGGCTTTAGTGAAGGTTCTATGGTGGAACCAAAAGTCCGAGGAAGCCATTTGGGATGCGGAAGGGGATATGGAGTCCAAGTATCCGCGTTGGTTCTTCATTTTGGAAACTCATGTGTAAGGTATGTGTTCTTTAACTCATGTTGGTTTTCTAACTTGGTTAAAGAAAAGGATGGTTTCTTTTGCATCTTTGTTTTCTAACTTAGTTAAAGATCGAAATGGAGGTATTGGGGTGTAAACTATGCTTGGGGTATGTGGTGATCTTCTTATTGTGGTATATGTCCTTGTCTTCTACTTTGGTTAGAGGAAAGTTTGATGCGTGTTAATGTGTTATCTCGTGGATGTTCTTACCCTTACTCGTTATTCAAGGATGAATGATCCTAGTGGGGGAGACTATAATACCCTAGCATTTGGATCCTTGCAATAATTCTTGGGTTTTGGACTTTCTAGACTTGGTACGACTCAAGGGTACCATTTGTACCCTTAAATACGAGTTAGGGGATAGCTTGATGGTTCACTCATATGTTGGGCTGTAGGGTTGGCTTGGTTACTGTCCAAGATACTACTCACCACCATACGAGTCATATAGTGGGATACTAGGGGTACAATGCTAAGTTGTATGAAGAGTTGCCTAGTTAAAACTGTCCAAGGTATGGATGTGGGTATGATTTGGGGTACCAATAATACCCTAAGGTACGAGTTAGTATGGTGAAGTCGTATTAGGAACAGTGTGGAGGGTCTTAGTGAGGTCTAGGGTTTGAGTTAGGGTACCACTTGTACCCTAGGATACGGTTTGCATGGTTGGGTCGTACCCTCTTGGGAATGGATTTTCAACTTTTAAATTGGGGACCTTTTGAACATTTCCCACCCCAAAACCCTTATCTCCCCACGTTATATATCCTTTGATGGCCTCCCATAACTCACTTGGAAAGGTAGAAATACTCTCAAAACTCTCTTTAAACACTCTTGAAGATTGGAGGCTGGGGTTTCTACAAGTGTTCTTCAAAGGGCTCAAGAGTCAAGTTTCTCTTCAGAATCTTTTTGTATAAGCTATGTTCTTTGCCTCATTGTTAGTTCCAACTAAAGGCATGATTTAATGTGTTTTAAAAATTGAATTGTAAAATCATAAATGGTGGTTTTTAAACAATGTTGAGGGTCTTGATGCATGTTGTTTGGTATTGGTTTAAACTATGTTTTTACATATTTTTGGTAATGGTTTACACATGTGGGTTCTTGTTGGTTATGGTTTAACAAGTGGGCAAGGATTAACCCTAATTATGATGGTTTACACTTTGTTTTTGGTTTATGTAAAGGTATGCCCTTAACATGTTTACTAAAATACTTAAAAGAATGTTTTCACTCTATTGTTGAACTTTTATTGGAACTATTACATGGTATGGTTTGGCAATGGAACCCTAAATGGATTTGGATGGTTTTGCATGGTTTGAATGGTATAAATGCTTTAAATATTTGGAATGGTCTAAAATGATTTAAATGGTGTGAATGGTTAAAGGGTAAGGTCTTGGTAGTTATGGTTGGTCTAAATGAAAACCTTGTGGGGTACGTTGGAATCCACCAAGTGAATGAAATAATGAAATTGGTTCGAATAATGGTTGTGGCTTAATTGAACATCCTTATAGGTTTCAATGAAATCCCTTAAGTAAACATGTTAAAGGAACACTTGTGGGGTACAATGGAATCCGCCAATCTAATATAATAATGGCATACTTGCGGGGTACTTAAGACTCCCTCAAGTTAACATGGTAATTGGGTATACAGGAAACCTTTTACCTTAAAAGGTTTGGCTAAGGACAATACTTGCAAGTTATAGTCGGTATGACGATACCACTATGAATAGCATTGGTTAATAATAAATGGAATAATGGATTGGTTGGTTGGAAATGGTTTTAATTGGGCAATAATGGTGGGGTGTGATAGGTAACCGTGAAGGTGGAAGTCCAATGGATGAACACTGGAAACTCACGTTTGCCGACATGAGGGGTAGGTCATGGAGATCTTATATGATACTATGAGGTAACGAGAATCCTTTAAGTACATTGTACATATGTATAATGGAGGGTAAGGGTACTTGGGAATCCCTTACTCTTATGTTATCTATGGTTCGTGCGGGTACACGTATCAGGGCTTGTTTAGGGGGTTAAACTGGATCCATATAGCATGTGGGTGGTTAAGGACGGTTAAGCGGCACATACCTAGGTTAATGGTTTCAAATGCATCCTAAGCCCGGTCCCCTTTCCCGTCATGATTATATATATATATATGTATGGTTTGTATTCATATAGTCGGTTTACTTGGTTTTACTGGATGACATTATTTTATCCTTATCCTGAGTGCATGCTTGAGTTCACCCGCTAACCCTTCTTCAGGCAACTATTCCAAAAAGGGCTTGGGATGACCCTCTTGTTATACCTTCCCCCGCTCCAGGTGATCCAGAGAATATTACTAATAGACAAATAGAGTTGATGTTAGCAGAGGCAACTGAACAGTAGAGAATAGCGACTGAGGAGGACCGGTTAGATCAGTAGACAAAGCTAGCCAAGCCAAGACCAGTAGCTGATTGTCTAGTAGCACTCAATGGTGATCGTGATTGATCTCTAGGTGTCAGAGCTCGAGTAATCCCAACCTATAAATATTTACCACTATATGATGAAGATAAGGACATGGGTTATGTTGTGCCTGCTGAGACAAGAGCCATTGTTCCTCTTACTCTACCCCCCAATATGAAGTTCAATATTAATAGTGCAATGATCCAGCTGCTGAATTTAAAAAGTGTATTTTGAGATTGTCAATAGATGATATGAACATATATCTTGCCAATTTTACTGTGATCTGCACCTCGTACACCATTTTTGGGATGGATCAGGAAATATTGAGATTGAGGTTGTTCTCGTTCTTATTGATAGGAGAAACATCATTGTGGTTGGGGGAACTTTCTAAAGGCTCAATCATGACTTAGAATGAGATACAAAGATAGGTTTTGAATTAATTCTTCCCTCTTGCTAGGATACTGCAGCTAAAAGATAGAAGTTAAAATTTTCTACAGTTGCATGCAGAGTCCATGTATGAGGCATGGTTTTAGTACAAAAAGAATGGTACTTAATCACCGGATTCCATGGTCAAATTTGCTAGAGATATTTTATAGATCCCCGAATATCAGCTCTAGGGTAATGGCAGAAAATATCTTGAGGCGCATTTATACGTCTGCGTTAGAATATAACGCAGGAAATACTAGATGAGATCTTTGTCACTAATCAAGGATAGCAAACGCAGGAGGATGATAGAGGTGATGGTACTATGACATTGGTGCCGCTAGTGAGTACAGAGCTGGTGATACTTTGGTAGTACAAGAAGTTGCACAGCTCAGAACAAATATCAGGCTGCTTATAAAACAACTTGCAATAATGACTACTGAAAAGGTGAATGTAGTAGGGGGCACAGGGAACTACTTCTAGTGCTTATAAGTTTGATGCAAATGAGGAAGCAAAGAATCTGGATTGAGATGTGGTGGGTTTTTAATCCATAGGGAAAGGAAACCAAGGTCGAAACTACTATGATGACAGGTACTGAGATAGGGGCAAAGAACGAGATGGTGATTGGATGCGTAACGATGACTATAAAGAGAAGAGTAACAAATATGTTCCATCGGGTAGCCGATATACCAAGTTGAGAATGGAAGCAATGTTGTCAAAGTTAGTAAAATGCCAAGAAAGTTAGGAAAGCTACCTTAAAGAGATTAAGGCGGACATATCAGGGCTGAATTAGAAAGTTGAATCACACACCATCCTCATTAAACAATTAGAGCAGCAGTTTGGCCAAACATCGGCCACATTAAATCAAAGGCAGCCTATTATTCTTCCCAGTAATATAGTACAAGATTTGAAGAATAATACTTATTGTCATGCATCAACCACTTGGAGTGGTAAGACCACCATGGATTCTTTCGTGCACACTGAAGTTGAGACAATGAATGATGATGTTATTACTAATATTGAGAAAACACCTGAAGTTGAAGCTAAAAAATCTTTAGATGTTGAGAATAGTAATAAGAAGGATACATGTAAGGATAAGGTTGATGAGCCTAGTTTGAAGACTATTTTGAGACCTGCCCCTTCTTTTCCTCAGAGGCTAAAAAAGAAGCAAGGGAAAGGTTAATATTAGATATTTTGATATTGAAGAAGCTATTTGTTAATATTCCACTTGTAGAGGCATTGGAGAAGATGCCTGGTTATGCAAAATTCATGAAAGATCTGGTCTCGAGAAAGTAGATTGTGAGCTATGAGCCCACTGACAATGTGCATCATTGTAGTCCTATTGCTTCTAGATGATTAGTGGAAAAGAAGGAGAAACCTGGAGACTTCACCATTCCATGTACCACTGGGTCCTTCAACTTTGCTTGGGCTTTATGTGATCTAGGAGCCAATATAAATCTTATGCCACTGGTTGTGTTTAAGAAGTTGGGGTTGGGGCACCCAAACCAACATCGATGAGATTGTTGATAGCTGACCGAGCCTTGAAAAAATCGGTCGGTATTCTTTGTGATGTGTTCGTAAAGGTTCCATCCTTCATATTTCTAGTTGATTTCATGATACTTGAATGTGAGGTGGACTTCCAAGTCCCTATCATCTTGGGAAGACCCTTCCTAGCTACGGGTAGGATATTGGCTGATATAAAGTTGGGGAAGATGAAGTTTACACTCAACAATGAATAGGTAATCTTCAATGTATGCCCGTGGATGCAACATCCTGATGATATAAGAATTGTGTCGGTAATAGACACCATTGATGGCGAGGTTGATGCAGTGATTATTCCAATTGAGGAGCGACTGTGCCTTGAAGCATTAGCAGCGATGATTGTGAATTTTGAGTGATGGAATTGAATAATATACTAAGATGGTATGTGCTCTATATGGGAGAGGTTCTTACACTTATGCTCCAAATAAGCTTGATCTATATTTGAAAAATAGAACCACTTCTCTCGCTTATCCATCAATTAAGGATCCATCTGTGTTGGAGTTGAAGGCTCTCCCATCTCACTTGCCCTATACCTTTTTAGGGCCGGACTATACTTTTCCAGTGATTATTGTAGCTGAATTCATTGACACAGAGGTAAAAACATTGTTATCAGTGTTGCAGTGGTTTAATAGAGCTATAGGATAGACCATTGCAGATAATGTGGATTTTTACTAGGCATTTGTACTCATAAGATCTAGCTGGAATTGGACTGCATCCCTCTTATTGAGCATCAATGTTGACTAAATCCTTCTATGCAGGAGGTGGTAAATAAAGAAAGTATCAAATGGCTATATGCTGGCGTAGTTTACCCCTTTGTTAATAACAAGTGGGTCAGTCCTATTCAGTGGTTACAAAGAAAGGTGAAATTATTATCATGCCAAATGAGAAGATGAGCTCGTGCTAATGAGACTAGTCACAGGTTGGAGAGTGTGAATAGACTACAGGAAGCTAAACACTTGGACACAAAAGAACCACTTCCCAATGTCCTTTATGGATCAGATGCTGAATAGACTTTCGGAAAGAGGCTGGTATTGCTTTCTTAATGGTTATTCAGGTTATAATCAGATCATTATTGCTCCAGAATATCAAGAGAAGATGAATTTTACCTACCCTTATGGGACTTTTGCATTCAAGAGAATGCCAATCGGTTTGTCCAATGCTCCCGCCACCTTTCAGAGATGCATGATGTCGATATTCTCTAATATGGTGAAAGAAACCTTTAAGGTGTTTGTGGATATTTTTTTTGTGTTTTGTGATTCCTTTGAGGACTATTTTGTCCATTTGGCTAATGATGTATGTTGATGTGAGGAATGCAATTTGGTACTAAACCGGGAGAAATGCCATTTTATGGTAAAAGAAGAAATTGTGTTTGGGCATAAGATCTCGAAATGGGGAATAGAGATGGACAAAGAAGGAATTAAAGTAATTGAGAAGCTACCACCACCAGTCTTAGTGAAGGGTATTTGAAGCTTTTAAACTATGCTGGCTTTTACAGGAGATTCATCAAGGATTTCTCAAAGATTGCAAATTCTCTTTGCAATCTACTTGAGAAAGAGGTGAAGTTTTATTTTGATAAGGTATGTTTGAAGGATTTTATGTGCTTGAAGGAGCAATTGGTGTCAACCCCTATTATAGTGTCCCCGACTGGTTTCTGCCATTTGAGATCATGTATGATGCAAGTGGTGTGGCACTCGGTGCTATCCTAGGACAAAGGCGAGAGAAGGTACTTCATCCTGTGTACTATGCTAGAAAGGCATTAAACTATGCTTAAAAGAATTACTATTACCAAACAAGAGTAACTAGGAGTGATTTGTTCCTTCAAAAATTTTTGGTCCTATCTAATTAGGACTAAGGTTATTGTTCATATAGACCATGCAGCATTGAGATGCCTAATGGAAAAGAAAGATACAAAACCAAGATTGATTTGTTGGGTTCTCTTGCTACAAGAGTTTGATTTTGAAGTGAAGGATCGAAAAAGCACAAAAAATCAAGTTGCATATAAGTTGTCCAGACTTGAGGAAAAAGCAATCCAGAAATAGGGATGGGCTTGAAATCTATGATACTTTTCTAGATGAGCAGATTATGGAAGCATCGTAAGATCTAATCCCATGATTTGCTGATTTTGTGAATTACTTGGCAAGTGATCTTGTCCTTGAAAACTTGTCCTTTCAGCAACGAAAAAGATTTATGCATGAGGTAAGGAAATTCTTCTAAGATAGACCATATCTATTCATAATTAATGCAGATGATATGATTCGTAGGTGCATTCCAGAGATAAAAATGATGAGTATTCTTGAGTCTTATCATGCTTCACCTGTTGGTGGTCACCATGGAGGAACTCGTACAACCCACATGATCTTACAATATGGGTACTACTGGCATACCATATACAAAGATGCTCGTGACTTTGCTGCAGCCCGTGACCAATTCCATCCTCAAGGCAATATTTTGAGGCGCCATGAACTCCCTATGACCCCTATTTTAAAGCTGGAGTTGTATCATGTGTGCGCTGTGGATTTTATAAGGCTGTTTGTGAGCGTCTATGGCATGAGGTATATTTTTCTTATGGTTGATTATGTGTCCAAATGGGTGAAAGCGGTAGCGCTCTCTAATAATGAAGGTAGAAGTATCACTACGTTCCTAGAAAACATATATTTTCTCGATTTGGCACTCTGCGTGTAATAATCAGTAACAGTGGATTGTATTTCTATAATCGTCTGTTCAAGAGTTTTCTTAAGAATTATAGAGTAAAGCATAAGGTGGTAACACCTAATCACCCTCAGACAAGCAGACAAGTTGAGGTCTCCAATAGATAGATTAAGTCTATTTTGGCAAAGATTGTGAATGATAATAGGACTGATTGGTCGAGAAAGTTGGATGATGCTTTATGGGACTACCAGACAACTTATAAAACCCCTATAGGTGCTTCTCCATATCAACTTGTGTTTGTCAAGGCATGCCACTTTCCTGTTGATCTTGAGCACAAGGCACTATGGGTATTGAGAAAGCTGAATTTTGAGTGGCATGATGCAGTAAAGATGAGGATGAGCAAATTGAACGAGTTGGATGAATTTTGACTTCGCGCTTATGGAAGTTTTGCACTATACAAGGAGAAGATGAAGTTGCATCATGATCGAAAAATTGAGAAAAGATTATTTGAGCCAGGTGAAAAGGTATTGCTATATAATTTGAGACTTTGCTTGTTCCAATACAAGCTGAAGTCTAGGTGGTATGGGCCGTTCAATATGGTAAGGGTATTCCAATATGGTGCTATAGAATTAAAGCGTGATGGTGAAGCCCCGTTCAAAGTGAATAGGCAAAAGGTCAAGCACTATATGGGTAACACTGAGAAAGTAAAGGTGATTGCTGATGTGAGCCTTGGTGAAGTCTGAGTAACCACGACAACTGAGTCGTGCCGCAACGTTAAATCAGGCACTGTAAGGGAGGCAAACCATGGGGATGGTTGGTGAGATCTGGGTATCCAACCTAGCCATGTCATACTGCGATGCTAAATCAAGTGTTACATGGGACGCAACCTGTGTTTTATACTTATTTGACTATAGGATAACTTGTGTGTTCAATTTGCAGGGATGGAGACTGCAGGAACAAACCAAAATTTTTTTCTGGTGCCAGGACATGAAACTCACTTTACGAGTTGTAATCAGACTTTGCGACTTGTCATCTAAATCATAGACCCCTGTAACTCAAACATCTCTGAGGTATTGTGGTCTGTAGAGTCATTACGACTCTCAGAATGGGTCGTTGTCACTGACTACGACTCATCCCCTTGAGTAGTAATGACTAGAGACCCAGGTAAGGTTTCAGTCATTATGAAGGGAGAATACGAACCATAGTATGTGGTTACGAGTCATACTCAAGACTCGTAACAGGTCTGACATTATGGTCCTAGCGGGTCAACCCAAGCCAATTTACTTTGTTAATAAAAGGAAAAGTCAATACCAATGATTGAACTTCTTTTTTTTTTTTAAAAAAAATGACTTTCCCCAGTCCAAAAGTCGACCAATACGCAAAAATCACACACCATCTTTACCTTATCTTCAAAATTTACTATATCTTCCACAAGTCAAGAATCACTAAAGTTAAGGCTCCAAAATCGTATAAGTTAAATCCAAAAGAATCTAGAGCAAGTAATCAAGTAAGTTTTCCATGCTTAAATTATTAGATCTTGAGTTGAAATTGCATTGGGTGAAAAATTTCTTTGGTTCCTTGATTAATGTATTCTACATAATAACATAATGTATCGAGCCCTAATCTTAAGGAAAATTACAATGTAATATGTCAATGGGAGTAATTGCATAATGTATATTATAATTGAAGATTAGGAATAGAGGGGTGATATGTGAAATGCAAAATATGTTGTGCTTTGTTGTGTTGGGAATAAGAAGTGGAACCAACTATTCTAATCATCCATGTTACAGTGGCTACTGGATTCTTAATGACTCGTAAGGTCATCTAACTAGTCGTTAAGTGACTCATAACCACTGGAAACATGGTTGATTAGAAGAGTGTAGGTTCTGTTAACATTACGACTCATTTCAACTAATTGTAGTTACATTATACGACTCGTATTCTGGAATCGTAATTATTGGGAAAGGTAGTTCATCAGGAGAGTAATTTTGGCCAGACAACAAGTGTTGGTAATGAGTCGTAGCCTAACATTACGACTCATTAGGAGGACTCGTTGCTTGACAAGTGATTACTAATTAGGCATCCTTTCACCTTATAAGTGTTATTACGAAGCTAACACCGAAGAAGAATACCCAAAAGAAGCCTTCCCCAAATTCTACTCTTCACCTAAAAAATAAGGACAACGATAAATCAAGCAATGACCTCAAAAAATATCCAAATGTGGGAAAGGTTTAGACATGGGAAAAGTGACCCAGGGGTAAGAAAGCAACTGTAGTAGAGGACACACCCCCTAGGTATGCACCAAAGATGAAGAACCCTAGCACCTCACCACTCCATTCACTATCAAATTTTGATGAGGAAGATGATAATGATGAAGAAAATAGTGAAAATGCTGGTGAGCAAGAATCAGGGTCTGAGAAAGATAAAAATGGGGGCCATAATGAGGAGGACGATGGGCCTACATCTGGATAAGATAGAAATGAGGAGAGTGGAAGTCCAGTTAGAGAAGTATCACCACCATAAGTACCACCCACTCTAATTTCCATCGAGGTTGATCTTGTGCCTATCGTTGAATAGTGGGGGTGCCCAGGAATGTAGGCCCTATATGTAAAACATAGTGCCATAAATACTGAAATAGAAATCCCCTGAGAAGTCTTTATCTTGAGAAAAGGTTGACCAAAATAGGCTTGTCTGAGATGCTTTCGTTTAATGCTCGATTTAAGTAATATAAGTTTGAGTGGATGACTATAACACCAAGACATTACAATTAAGCATTGGTACATGAGTTTTACGCTTCGTATCAAATGATGTTGAAAAGGAAAAATTCACAGGGAAATTTGTGTAGGGGTGCAGACCTAATATTAGATTTGGTAATTTGAGGTACTCAGGTGAATATTTATGCTCAGATCATCTCCTAAATCCTTCATGGACCAGAGTTTTTATTACCGAACAACACCACGGAGATAGATTTCTGAGTAGAGGAGATTAATAAAGTAAAGTTAAATAATAGGTTCGGAAGACAATCTTATTCAGTTTTGGTGAATGGAATGGATCATTGCTATGGATTAGGAAGAGGATCCATGGTATTTGGTGGGGTTGGATAATCATCGTCAATCAAGAAACACAGCCTGAACTTCTAAGAAAAATCTTGGTGGATCCTAGTTAGACACAGACTAAGTCTTAATTTATCGAATAATATTATGGGTCCATAAATAATAGAACTGATAGTAAGTATATTAATGGGCTACGAGATAGATTTATCCAAGTGGATATCTTGAGATATCATAGATTGGATGATGAGTATCAATACGGTGATCACCTTTCCATGTCTCTTGATACAAATGTGCATCGATGTGGGAGTGCCAGAGCTCCAAAGGATGATCAGTTCTTGAGGCCAAAAACCATCACAGATTTGGGTTTAATTAGAGATTTGCCTAACCCCATCTCTAGGGCAGCTAAGTTGGAGGCCATTATAATTCAAAGGGCGTTTGAGGTAGGTGGGCAAGGACACGAAACCATAGGGTTTACTGAATTGGGTGACACCCCTACTGAGACCATCAAGTCTGAGCCCCAGGCCTCTGATACAATGAGGACATCCCAAGATTAGCCTCCACCATCATCTGCGACACTGTGATCATCCACATACAGGTCGGTCTCGGCCGGCTATATATTAGTGTTGTAGTCATTTTTATCAGAGGTACAAAAGAGGTTGAATATAGCAGAGATGAAATTATTAAATCAGGAGTAAAGCCTTGGGTTGAAAATAATATATGGGATGAGATAAGAGCAATGTAGGTGAGATTTGATGGGTTTAAGCAGCACATCAGCCGATAACTTGAGGGTATCCGATCCCTAAATTTGAAAAATGTACAGGCTGAGCTAGTTGTACTACTTAATTCAGTTGAAGAGATACACGATAGGATGATCCTCCCAATACTTGTTATTTAGGAAATCCATAAGGAAAAAGAGGTTGAGAATTTTTCTGGTGTTAGAGACTGATGTTGGGTGTTTTTATGCATTCTAACATTGTTATTTTAGCCTATTTAGCCTTGTTTTGAGGATGATTTGTATGCTATATATGTTTATAATAATATAAATATGCATATAAGTGTTCAAGTATGTGTTTACAATGTTTAATGGTATTTTCACACGAGTTTTGATTCAAATTGATCATTTAGAATTCAATCGAGAAAACTAGTGTGACTGACTTGAGCTAGGTGTTTGTCTAGTCTATTGTGTTTGGTTATAACATGTTTAATGAGTTAATAAGGCTTTTATTGTGTATTTATATGTTAAAAAACTTGGTTATAATGTTCAAAGGTTAATTGGATCAATACAAGAGTCAAAACAATAAGCTTGAGATCAATGTGGCCAAGCCTAGTCTTAGCTCGTGTTTCTAGTTCACCATCTTAGATGTTGTGTTATTTTGAGCTCTAAATTGTTATTTTTAATGCTATAAGATTCTTGGTGAATGGATTATAATGATATATGAAGAATATACAAGCTTCAAATCAAGTAGAAATAACTCAAAAAGGCTTGGAATGGATTAATGAAAGCATAATACACAAACTTGATGAAATTTGGATACCTGGAATGTCCAGGGTGCGTGGTGGACCTTGGGAATGGACTATTGGAGTGTACTACACAACAAAAGATTTATAAAGGACCCAAAATAGTAAACCACTATGATATTGTCCTAATAGAGATGAAGGAGGTACTGCATCGCGGTAATGAGCCAATCAATATTTGTCACGTCTAGTAGCTCATCGCGATTACACCGCTTCATGGGCTAATAGCGATAAGCATGCTATAGAGATGAAATGACGACTAAAAGCAAAAAAATATGTGTCCAGATAAAAAAGGACAATGTGGAAACCTAATCCTATTCGGTTTATGACTTGTCTACTATAAATATAACGTGTTAAATTCTATTTTGGATATCTTGAAATGGCTGGGAGCATTGAGGAGGCTAATAAAAATTTATTTTAGGTTTTCATTCTTTAATTTAGCTTTATTTATGGTTATCATCATTCATATAATTATCTGGATGTTAATTATGGATATGAGTGCCTAAAAACTCTATTTTCGGGGTTAAAGCCAACAACATTAGTACTATTATTTTGAATTAATTTCATTTGATTTGATTATCATTATTGGTTGTTTGTTTATTCTTGATTTAACTATTTGATGGATTGATCACCTAGAAAATACATTCATTGTCGACCTTGTGATCTTGAGAGAGGGAATAGGGTGATAGAACATGGGATTGAACAAATTATTGTTTGTATTCTTTTATGAAATAAGAAATTCAAATTAGCATCTAGGACAGAGATGTACTTAGAAGCCTTACTTAATTCATATATAGGATAATAGCTTAAAGAACTTAATTGGATTATTACATCCTCGCTCAATGATGTAGTTGTAATGTCCAAATTAGGTAAATCATTAGAGGTCGGGAGACCATGATCATGCAATTAACCCTATGAATTTACAACCAAGATAAGCAAGCTAATAAATGAAGTTCAATAACGTAGTATGATTGTTTGAAGTGCTTTAACCCTAGGCTTTACTCCATTGATTATTTCAAGACCTTTATTTTACGCATTGTTTCCTTTACTTTATTTTACAAATATTCAAAACTCTATTTTGGTTACGCTTGCATCAATTGAATCTAAATTGTGAACTAGAATCGAATAGTTGTTAGATCAAGTCCATGTGGGATCGATACTTGTCTTTCTTTAAGTCTACTTTACTACTTGATAGACCACGTACACTTGTGTATGCACTTGGGCGCCATCAGAGACCCAACCCCCGCAACTGGTGTGAAGGAAAGAAAGAAAGAGATAAAGAACTGAGAAAGAAAATATTGAGGAGGAAAAAATAGCTAGTGTGTATGATGAGTTGGACCGGTAGGTTAGGGTATAAGAGAGAGCATTGGGGGTAGGTAGTTCAAGACTAGTTGATGCTGCTGAGTTGAGTAGTAGGACAGCCCCACCTCCCAAGCCACCATTGAGCGCACCGATCTCCACCAGTGCTTCTGCTGATTTGAGTGCTTCGGTCACCACTAGGGCCACTAATGCTGAGAGTTGGGCCCATCCTGAGGCCCCACATCTTGATATAGTTTGATTTGGCACCTTGGGTACCTAGGTATGTCCCTATCCTTTGTTTTACATTTCTAGATGCACTGGGGATAATGCATAGGTATTTAGTTAGGGGTGGGGGTGTATCGCATAACCTCACTAGGTTGTTGTTTTCCTGTTTCTTTCCTGTCAGCTGTGGTTTGAATATGGAACCGTTATGTTTGTAGTTTTGTTTATATGTTTTGTGATGTGTTAGTATGCGTTGTACATTACTTATGTGGACAGAAACTAAGTAGCCGAGGTAGTTGATTTTTTTGGTATGTGTTGTCCTGGAAATAATACCTCTTCTAAAATTTTGATAATTGTGTGATCTGCGTATGTATGTGTCTACTGTGACTCTAGTAATGACATTAGAAATTAGGGATGAAATAATTATAGTAAAATAACTGCCTGAATTGGATAGGTAGTGACTGGCAATGTGACCCTGTACATTGTGCGTGTGAGTCAGTACTTTATTCTCAGTATGTATGGAATCCAGAACTTTCTTGATTTCTCTTGCCTAGAGTGTAGGATGTTCGATTAGGAGATGATCACCGGCCATTTTTGTGATTAGTCCACTTGAGCCTAAAATTCCAAACCAAACAAAACATGAATCCCTTGATCCCAAATTTGTGCTTAATAAACCTAATTTATTTTGTTTATACCTATTTTCACCTGCTCGTTCGACTATAATGAACTTGTTTTAGACATGGTCCTCCATGGACACTGTGCACCTCAACTCAGGAAAATTACCTAAGTTAAGGGCAACTATTATAGGGGTGCTTAGGATAAAGTGGGTATGAAGAAAGGGTGATAGAAATAAAGAAGGAGTAGGATTGGGTGTGGTAAATAAAAAATTATATAATAGAAATTACAAAAAAAGAAAAATAATGAATAAAAGGAACCACATGTAACACCTCGAAGTACCCCCTGGACGTCACACGGTGCTCAAGACAATGACTAGTCCTGAGCTAACCCACAAAGCCTACTTAACCTGAAACTCATATGGAAAGTGAACTAACATATTAGAATTTGAAGATAAATGAATTCATGGCTTAACTGCGAGTCTTTAACTTTGGAATGTTAAACAAACACTTTGAACTTAAAACATAATCAGTCTGACAAGCCTCTAATATTGACTAGAGAGCCACTAGGATAAACCTCAGCTGACTCAAACATTAACTAAAGTCAAATAACTAAAATACTTTCGTCTATGAACCAATATCTGATAAACTGGGTCCTCAAACTATGAGGACTCACCAAAAGTCAAGATACAGGTGATGATGCCTATAGTCAATTATGCTACTGAAAACGAGCACCAGAACCTACATTAAGACAATGTAGAACATAGACATTTATATGGGTCCGTACCTTTTGAATGTACTGAGTATGTGGGGGTGAATCCATAAGTAAAACGATAATTGAATGTACATATAAACTTTCAAATGTGCATGCTAAGTGTAAATGACTCACCTTATACTTGAACACAACAAAGACTGCAAGATCATAAACATGCATAATAAAGCATAATAATAAACTTTGTGAGCCATAAAACTTACTTTCTATAAGCTTTACTTTTATTATTTCTTTAGGAAATTCTTCTAACTGACATAAACGATGTGAGCTATCATGGAGTCCAACGTCTTACCCACGTTGGGGAGGGCTATTCTACCCTTGCCATCAGAATAGAACCTTAACTTAAGTAATTATTGAACTTCATCCATATTAGAAAAAATATTAACCTACAGTGGATCGTAGTTTCTAGGAATTTAGGATACACTCGTCCGCATTCCCTTCTCGGTGCTAAATACTACTCCCAGAATACTTATGTGATCATACTTTAAGAAATCCACCTTAAAATAGCATAAAGGTTTATATGATGAAAACTAGTTATGTTTCTCTTTACTTTAAATCATAATCAGGATGAACAAGTGTGGATTTCATATCTTATCTTTAGATCAAAAGATCAATCTTTCTTGAATCATGCTATAATGTAAGTAAATGAAGTTTCAAAAGCTTAAACTTCCTTGTAAACTTAATGCTTGTACTTAGGACTTGGAATTCATGATTTATTTCATAGGATTTAATAATAAAGCATCATTCTCAATAATCACCTTGAAATATTTCAACAATATCCAATCAAGATAATGAAATTAAAGTCATAATACAAATATTACAAGTCGAAACATGAGTATATGTAAACCTTGTTGCACTTAAAGCTTTCAATTACATGGTAGTATCATGCTTCAAGAATATGTCTATTTGGGTATGACCCCTAATAAAAAATAAGTACATTAAATCTTAAAATCATACACTTTGGGCACAAAGATAAAAGAGTAACCTTGTTCATAAACCCCACATACCTAAAATTTCTTGACTTGCGTAGAGAGTTTGAATCTTGAGACTTGAGGGATGAGTTTGTGGGAGATGAACCCTAATCTTGATGTTCTTAAAGATAGGAGGAGAAATTATTGTTAATTAATTGGAAAAAGGAGAAAAATAATGCCTTTTTGAGGGTTACAGGTTGTGGATTGGAAGTTATAAGAGAGGAAAAGACCAAAATCCCTTAGCCAATCTTTATAGAAATTGGTCATCAGTCTTTACGACTCAGCCATACAACTCCTATGGAAGGGTACGACTATGCCCCTCAACTCGTAAGACTAGCAAAATCAAAGATGGTATACACTAGTCAATATACGAGTTCAATCTACGACTAGTATCATCTTCATATGACTCTCAGCCTCTTACTCGTAGCTTGGAAAAATCTCAGGGAGTCTATACTGATGAACTAACGATTTACCTCCATATGACTCATACCCTACTTGATGACTTCTATGGTTCAAGTCGTACCTACAATAAAATTTCCACCATGCCACACCACCGTGTATATGACTATAATAAACTACTTGTATGTTGTATATATGACTCAAGGAAGAAGTCTATGATGTACAGAAGACATGGGGTATTATACCACACCCAACCTGAATAAGTAGAAAAAGAATAAAAAAAAAGAGAAATAAGGGTGGATTAAATTAAAAGTTGGTAAAAGAGTGGACCCCAAAGAAATAGTAGTACTAAGGAGTCTAAGTCACTGAAAAATCTCCGAATCCACACTTCCAAGACCCTACTCTACATTACAAGCCTAATAGAAGTCTTATAGTGACCCTGACCAGACTGTCCAATTAGAACTTTTTTGAGAGTTTGAGCTGTGTATGATTGTCCCTTTATTGAAATGCTTGATCAAGTTGAGAGATGAGGACCACTTTGGCTGTGAGGGTACAAGGGTTTCATTGGTAGAATACTCATCTGTCTGGGTAGTATATGTCTGTGCCTAGTTATTCATTACTAATATATTGTCATTATTGAATTCTTGTATGTCATACTATTGTACCTGATCATTATACACAGTTGAGTTTCAAAAATTTAAAAATAAGAGGGAGGTAAAAGTGTTTAAGTATTTAGTGTCAAGTTGACTGCCAAAGGTGTCTTAGGATCTTCTCAGTTAAGCATTATTTGTGTTTTTTTTTATATTGTGTTTTTTCCCAAGAACATGCAAATGTTCTAAGTTGAGTGTGTCGATGTGCCATGGAAACATGACACATTCTATGCTTAAAGTAGTGAAAATATGCATTGACTTAGGTCATTTCATTGGATATGATGTAGTTTTATATGTTTTGCACGAAAAAATAGGTTAGAAGTGGTTTTGGACTAAAATGAGAAAAGAAAGTTCTAAAAAGCTTAAGTACTGGTCAAGTTATGAGTCGTTAAGTCATTGTATAAATTATATCCAGACTTGTCATGATACCAGTGGCAAAAGTGAGAACTATTAAACTAAGTGAAGACTGACTACGACTTGTAAGGAGTGACTACGAGTCGTGGCATGCAACCATAAAGATAACAATGGGCTAAGAAAATTTCTAGAAGATTAATTCATAGAAGACTACAAGTCGTAGGGTCAAACAATGAATCGTTGTGTAAAGTCGAATTGAGAGCAGTATGTGAAGTCCTAAAGGTAGATGCTCCAATGGTAACGAGTGAAGGCCACAAGTCGTAAGGACTGACTATGACTTGCGGTGAGGAGTCGTCTTGATAATAGAATCTGAAGCTTTAAAGATGAAAGTTCACTGGAGTGCCTAGGACTAGCAGAATACGACTCATAACGAGAAACTATGAGTCATAACCACCAATGACTGAAGAAAGACACGATTGTAGACAATGAGTCGTAACCATACTTAATGAATCGTTGCCAGAGGCGTAACCATTACCGACATAGTTTTCCTAATTTGATTTGTCTAGGTTTCCTTTGTTAGTTTGAGATACTATAAATACCCTAGGGTTATTCCTTTATTATGTTAGATAATTTTTATAATTTTTTTGATACGTTCACATACTTTGATCATTGATATAATTGTTCTTAAGTTTTGGTTTCGTATGCAAGTAGAGATTTTGCATTTTACTCTTTTATTATTTTGCAATAAATTACATGTCTTGTCCATTGATTTTCATGGATTGTTACATAAACATGAGCTGCTAATTTACTTGACTAGGGTTGTGGGAACTAGCCCATTGTAGCTTCGTGTATTGTAATCTTCTTTATATTAATCATATTCTAAGCTATTATAGAAGCTTGGGAATTTCCTGTATTCGAGAACATCCTTACAAGGGAAATTGAAATTGGGAAAAGGAGGTTACGGCAGTAATTTGGGTATATCAACCCTTGTCTAATTACCTCTAGACTCAAAAGGTAAGAGTTGTACTGAGGTTACGGACAAGGAATAGTAAGGCGACTCTCTGATTTTCACAAGGTGAAGGGTGAGATTTATCAATGCGTTCACAAGACAGTTGATAATATATAGCTTGTCAACTTGGCATGCAGAGTAGTGGGTTACGTGAATTGAACACGAGAAACTTACGAAGTTGAGAAACCAGGGGAAGCACAGTCCTAGTGTTCGTCTTCTACAATTTACAACCTCAAGCACTCAAATTCAGCTATGTATTACTATTGATCTTTAAATCCCCCTTTTACTTTTCTGCACTGCTTATGGATTTTGTCAATTTTGCGAGTCTTTTTCACATAATTTCTATGGGTTCGACCCTAACCTGGTTTGGTTTACTGTATTTGTTTTCAGCTGCAACATACTTTGTTGGAGGTTAGTTTTTGGGCGACATCATTTAGGATCATTTAGGTTATTACCTTTGATTTTAGTCCTATATATATATATATATATACATACCGTATATCCCTGTCTTTCCTTATCTATTCATGTTGTATATTTATCCTTTGGCCTTGTATTACTACTATATATCCTTCTTTCACTCTTTATTTGTATATTGACTAGTAATATACGATATTGCATGTTAGTCCTTGGTTATTATTAGAATAGGATAGTTTATATATATATACATATATATATTTTGTATTATCGTGTATCGTTGTCTTCTCTTATCTATTCATGTTGTATATGTATCCTTTGGCCTTGTATTACTACTATATATTCTTCTTTCACTATTTATTTGTATATTGACTAGTAATATACAGTATTGAATGATAGTCCCTGGTTATTGTTAGAATAGGATAATTTATCCTTATTGCTCCATTAGCGTCATTATGCTTACTTTCCTGGATAGCTGTCAATAGTTTATATTCTTTATTTACTTGTTATTTATACTTGCATAAGCTCAGTCGGCCGATGTTTAATGAGTACCAGGTATTTGGTACTCATACTACACTTCTGCAGCCTGCAGATCATAGTATGAGTTCTCGCCATTGAAGTGTACATTGTATGGAGCATCCATAAATTGGAGAGTTGGGGTAAGCTACCGACGTTCAGAGTATTCCTTCTCCCCCTCTTATTTTTAGACTGGTCTCTATTTTGTATTCAAAGACTACATTGTATATTATTTTGTATTTCATTTGTACTACTATTGCATTAAAAGTTCTTGTACTAAGTTTATCAGGTTTTTCAGGTTTCATATTTATATTAGTCTCTGTGTTAGATTTTTTTTGATGCTCTCTTTAGTTCTCTTGACAGTCAGTTACTAGCAGTTCTGGTCTATAAGTTGACTTACCTACTGCTGGATTATAGTAGGTGACATCATGACCTAAGAAATTGATTCGTGACAAATGTACAATTAAAAATTAGTATTAGTCTGAAATACTTTTTTGAAAAAAGATGATGCATTTATCATTTTCTTTAATTGTAGAATTAATTTATATAATACTTAAATGAGTGTTTGTTTTACTTTCACATAACTTCTTATATCAGAGTTGCTCCAAACTTATCATGTCACTAAAGCTACTAGTATGTTGTTGTCTTTCGTTTATTAAAAGATAATATGATCTGACATGATCATTTTGAACTCAAATTGTTCAATTGCCATTAAAAATTTAGAATGAACAATGAACTACTCAAAATTAAAATACTAAAAGTGTCAATCATAGATTTAAACGTAAAGAAAAAATAAAACAGAGTCACCAAGATTTTTGACTTTCTATTGAAGTCTTTCAATCCGACTAACTTAAAATATCCTATAAACAACCCCATTTTTAGATATGAGTTCCTCTCAATATTTTGAATCTTTTGATGTATTATTCACTCAAAACAGTTCACATGCACGACATGTTAAATTTTAAAGAAGCTTCACAAAGAAAAAGAAACTTTGCACAAGATTTCCAAAGTTGAATACTCAGTCTGGGCAAGCACAAAAAGAACTCAAGATCTCAAGTATCAGTTAAATTCAGTTGAACTAGTAAAGAAAGAAGCCCAGCATCAGTTTAAGAGAACCAATAAATATATCATTAGAAAAAGATGAAGATGATGAAGAACAGGAAGAAAGAAAATTGCCAATTTTTTGGTAATTAATTTTAATGACCCTTTAGGTCATTTTTCTCTTTTTTCGCATATTTTTCTATATTTATAGTTTTTCAATAGCTTCCTCAATTAATTTATGACTTGCTGAGACTTTCAGTTACCGAGAAGTTTATTTGGTTTTATGTTAGTTTTCCCATTTTAGAGCTTTTGAGTGAGAAATTGGTCTTCAGTCAAAACTTTAGGGAAATATCTTTGGATGAGGATTTTAACAGTTCTGTTAGCTCTAGAGCATGAATTTTAGGCTAGGGGACCTTTGGTTTGGGTCCTAAAGCTTACAAAATTATTTAGGCTATTGGTTGGAACTTGGTGAAAATGAAATTATCGGTGTCGCACTTATGCTTTATTGCAATGACCTCGCTTGGGAATTTTGATGCTTTTATTAAGACTAAAATACTATTTCTGATAGGGTAGCATATCCTAATTGCTTACACGGTATTCTGAACAAATCCCAAGCACCAGTTTGAGTTTTTAAAACTTAGAAAAAATTACTAGTGCTTAAGTACCTATGCAGCCACTTAAGCAGCTTGTCGACTGCTTAAGCGATAACCATTTTAGTGGTGATTAGCCACCTTGGCAGGGGTCGCTTTAGGGTCCTTGTTTGTTTAAGCAGCCACTGATGTAACTATATATATATATATATATATATATATATATGTTTCCTTCTCTTTATCAAAGTATTTTCTAAGTATTAAAAACCCCATTTCTGGTTCTTGGAGCTTAGAATTGGGGATTTGCAAATTGAAATTTGGGGCATTTGGGATATTGCATTGTGATTAATTTTTTATCCTATTTTTGAGTGTTTCCGATCTAATTTTCGTTAATTCTCTAGCTTATTCTTGATTTCTCTTAGACCTTGTAGGGATATTTTAAGGCTCGACTTGAGGGTGGATCATGCTTAATTTTTGATCATATAATACTTGTTCCCCAGGGACATAACAGTAGGTCTGATTTTTCAATTCAATAAGCGATCCCCGTAGGTGAATTTTGACCCAATTTTTACTCAGAGTGTAAACTCATAATACGAGTATTGTTATTCTTATTTTGATGCCTAGATTAATATTTTTGATTGCATGACAACGGTCAGGGGCTTCTAAAAAATAAAAATCTATACTTTAGTGGATTTGTGCGCATGTTTGGCATGCAGGTGGGCTACAACTTTCTTTATTTAGATTTAGCTCATCTAAGGTATTTGTAAATTAATTTGCTAATTTTTGGTGAAAATTTATGGATTTAGTTCTCATTAACTAAGTATTTATGATCCTTTAGTTCGGTAGATGCCTTAGGATAGATTTATGCCTTCAAATCTCGATTTAAGTAGCAATTCCCTCTTAGAACTAGGTGTCATATGGGCAGTAACCTTAAGGGTAGTATTAGTAGTTTTAGCCTAGTTTTGGATAGTCACTTGCCTTAGAATGAGTCCCTTGAGAATCCTAATTAGCTTAGCTTCGATGCATACTAATTATTTCAAAACTGTACCTTACTTTTAGAGATCATGGATCATAGACTTTACCATCTCAACGAATTTCCTTAGCATTTGATCTTTCACTCATGTATTCATTTCATACTCATACTATGGATAGATTTCTTGGGTATGTTGTATATAAAAAAATAGTTTTGGTCATAAAATAGGATTCTTGAATTACTTGAAATATATTTGATTTCTTAAGAGAAAATGGACTATTTTAGTTCTAGTTTGATTCCAGTCACCTCATTCTATTGATTATTGCTTATTTAGCCGCGATTTGATCTGGGTATTCATATTGTTGGTTATTTTACATTTCGTTGTGGTTCGATATCGGGGCAATGTTGTTGTTTACATTTAAATTTCAAATTTGATTATAATACGGGATAGGTTGGAGGAATATTATAATGTATGTTCTAACATCTTATCTTGTCATATTACACATCATGGCATATTATGTATCTATATATTTTCGCACTTGGTTGTAAGTAGTTGTTTGTACCTACCTAACTTATGGAGGTTCGATTAAGTTTACTTCTATAGTGTGTACCTTCTGGCTTATGAGAGTCAGGTTAGGTTGTAGTTAGACACACATTCTATGCATCACAAGTTGTTTAATTATCATTTTCCAAAATTTATGAGTTTTGACCTATTGTTCTAGCTATGGCCTTTACTCACTTGCCTTAAGCATATATTCACATTTCTTATATACTTTTATCTTATTGGAGCTCAGCCGGCCTATGTTGCCTACTGAGTACCATGTGTTTTGGTGCTCATGCTACACTTTTATTTTTTCTAAACAGATCCTAGTACGAGTCATCCTTGTTGATACTATCTTCATGCAGAGCTGTTGATCGGAGATTAGGATGAACTTTTGGTGACCAGAGCTGATTATCTCCTTCTATTTTGGGATTAGTCTTATTTTGTATCTTTCATAGACTATTGTAT
>NC_061114.1:132353872-132361403 GCF_002878395.1 Capsicum annuum | reverse complement strand
TATATATATATATATATATATATTGTACTTGTCTAGTACTCTTTATGCATAGCAGCTCTTTTACTGATTATACCGGGCCTTGGGTTTATTTTATATATTTTATTCTTTCCCTCGCTATTTGTATGCATTCTTCATATACTTTTCCTATTAGTCACTTTATTTACTATTATTACCCTGTTCTTCTCTCTCCACCTGTTAGCTTGTTACTTATTATTTTGGCCTATGGTTTTGACTTGCCTACTGATGGGTTATAGTAAGTGTCATCATGACCTGGATTTTTCTGATTGTGACATTAATTTGGCAGAATATCCATTTTGCTGAAGTTAACAAATATATCTTAATTAAGTTGGCCAAGTGACCATGTACTGTAATTATTCCTTTTTTGAATGCCAAACCAAATTATTTGCATTAAATTTTTAAATCTATAAATCAAATTAAATCAATAAAATTTAGGTTTTTCAACCTCAGACATTTTCGAGTTTTTTGGTTTTCTCGGGTTTTTTGAATTTTTTCGGTAAGCTCTTCATCGAAAGATATAATTAACTTGTGTTTCAAATATTTCTTTAGTCATAACAAGATACAATTATCTTAGGTGTTTCTTAAAAAATAACACCAAAATATGAAATGAGTGATGATAGTAAAATATTTAACAGAACATAATAAAATCATATAAAATAAATATTACAATTAATAAGTTATAATAAAAATAATTATAATTTTAAAATATTAATTCATTCTAAAATAAGACTACTAAGAGTTAATTAAATGACTAAATATAAAATAAACAAATAAATTTAGGTTATGTATTCAGCATTTAAGCAAAATCAAAGAATAGATATCCACTATTATTATTATTCCTAGTGTTTAATTGAATATTTTTGTTAGTATTAATATTGATTTGGAATTTATTTGAGTTACTAATATCTATGTTCTATAAAACTTATTTGATCATTCAAAATTCTATTTTAAACTTGAAATAAAATGTTGAAAGATAAAAACTATGAAAATGTTTAAGGAGTATTTATGAATTACATCACTGTAAATATTTTTATGTATTAAATATTTTTAAAATTGTATAGTGTAACATTGGGTTGGTTCGATTCCATTTGTGTTTTTTTAGTTAAAACCAAACCAAATCAATTATAGTCTGCTTTTTTCAATGCCAAACCAAGTCAAACCAAACCTCTAGTTGGATTTTTTCGATTTGACTCTGCCTGTTATTTGTTGTGGTTTGTGATTTGATTTTGTTTGCCTCTGGTGATAGACAAACGACAATAGGAAGAGACTAGGAGCGTTATATATAATAGAAACTCACTCACTATGATAGAGACATAATATCATTAAATAACTATTCTTTACTGAAATTATCATAATTGACTATGTAATGCTAAAAAATAATATGTCTGATCCACTTAAGAAGGCCTAACTAGAAAGGTAATTGAAAGATCATAAAAGGAAATGGGACTATGACCAAGCATAAGTCATTGTGGCAGTAGTTCTACCTAGAATACGAAATCCCATGATATAGGTTCAGAAAGATCAAATAAAGTCATTGATGACAGTTTAACATTGTCAAAATAATATTTGGTCCATTCTCGTGATGAGACAATATTTAGTAACTAAGATAAAATATTAGGACCATTTAATGATTTCTAAATTTGATACGGGGTATATCAAATAGTGTATCTACGGGATAACATGCTTAGAGATAAACCTATATTAGTGTGAAGTGTAAGCCACTACAAGAATTTTAGTAAGCTTAGTTCTCTACATACTTATGAATCATGCAGTGTTAATAGAAAAAACGACAAAACAATGAGAATAAAAAATGGTGAAAGGGTGTGACTTATGGTCTAGGTATACACCAAAACTCGATGGTTCAAGATATCAAATATATCGTTGATCAAGTATATTCTATATATGTTCTCTACGGAAAGGTCAAAAGAAAACCTACTTATTCAGATGCAACTAATTCTTATATTTGAATTACATAATTTTTTCATGCATATTTTTCATGATATAGTCATTCTCCATTCATGTGGGAAATTATTTTTTTTAACGGACCTAACCTGGGGCTTTCACCTATCGTGTCGGTCAGGGGTTGAGCTAGACACCTCCAAGACTTATCATAAATAAATAAAAAGAAGTACAAGGAGGGGGACATAAACCTTACCTCCATCCTATTATGGTTCAAACTCAACTAGCCTACTAAGGCCGGTCAACTCATCCCCAATACTTGAAGGAAACCTAGAAGACTAGACACCTAAGAAGAGAGGACTCCTCTCAAGTACAAGAAATCTAGAAATGCATAAATGAGGGAGACTCTCCCTTTACAAATAAAGAAAAATCACAATAAAAAGATTTTCAAAAAGGATATACCTATACTATATAGCCTAAAAGAAGAAGGAAAAATGACAAGAAGAAATAAGAAGGTCTAGGAAACTTCACTACAAATTAGTTACTAGCTCATCTAGTACAAATCCAAATAAATCTCAGGGAGGTTCTTTGATCTGCTTCATTTTTATTCTTCTAAAGTTTATCATTCCAAATTTATCAAGAATAAAGTGTCCTCTTGTCTCATCTGGCAGCTGTTGAAACGTGAAATAATATTGCGGATCCTCATAATTATGACTAATTTTAGATAAAGAATCTTCAACAAAGTTTAATTCTTTGTATGTGTATCTACATGTAATATGCTCAAATTACTCCATGATTCTTTTAATGCTATCTAGATAAATTTGAAGTTTCCAAGGAACTGTAGCATAATGCTTGATCCACTTACCAATTAACTCAGAATTAACTTCTAAAATAATTCTTGAATAGCCATTCTGCAAACACCAAGTTAGACCAATATACATAACTTCAATTTTTGCTTGGTTGTTGGTACCAAATCCAAGAGGACTAGCATAGGAGAAAATGAGATTTCCTTGATGGTCTCTCACTACACCACGAGCACCGATCCTACCTGGATTATCGAGTGCACTACCATCTGTATTCAACTTCACCACAATAGTTGTAGGCCTGATCACCTAACTTCAAGAACCTTAGTTATCTGATGAAACCCCTCTAAAAATATCACCATATCTTTCTGGTTAAGAGGCCAAGAGATGTAAGAAAAAGTGGTGTTTAATAGCATGAATATACCTTCAAAAATGTGAAACTTAACTCTTGCCAGGTTGGAATGCTTCCTTCCATATTTCACTGCACATCTATTTTTTCATAAGTTCAAACAAATAATAATAGGAAGAGCCTGAAGAGTCAACTTATGAGCTTCATTTTTATGTCAAGAATCCACCACCTCATAATCAGATTCCTTAGTGTAGTTGCGGTGTGATTAAAACCCAAAGAATTAAAGAAAAATTGCCAAACATTTCAAGCAAAATGACTACTGACCATAATGTGCTCAATAGTATCCAAACCTGGAATGTGACAACAATGACAATCTGATGGATCATGGCCAAAGGAAGTTAGTTTCTTATTTGCACTTACCTCTTAATGCTCTCCACAGAAGAAATGACAACTTAAAAGGAACATGTTTCTGCCAAGTACATATGTTGGTCATTGTTTCATTTTATTCTTTGAAGACTAAACTTTAAAGATAAGGTAAACCTGTCAATCTGGCTGGGCTGGCCCATTTAATGGGCTCAGCTCAGTCAGCCCATGGGCTGTAGGGCTGTCGGTCTCGGGCTTGGGCCGGCTAAGAGGACTGATCCTATGGACCGGCCCAGTTAAAAAATCGAACCAGGCCCACCGGGTGACCGAACTTGATCAACCCAGTTAATTTTTATTTTTATTTTTTTTTATAGTAGCCGTTGGTAGGGTGTTGGTACAAATGGACCATTAGAGGCCCACGACTATAATGTCGTTGGCCTACCAACGACCATTTGGCCAATTCCCACATAATGTTTTTAAAAAAAATTAATTTAAAATTTTTTCTATAAATACCCCCAATTCAAAATTCATTTTTTCACACAAGTCTCATTCTCTCAAATATCAATCTCTCTCAAATTTTCTAATTTATCTCCTAAAGTGCTCAATTTTATTTTTAAATTTTGCAATTACAAATATAAGAGGAATTTTCTAACCATCGCAACTTTTGGATACTTCTAAAATTTGGTATTATTGTTCCATCTCTTAACTTTAATATTTAATTAGTATATTAATTATTGAATATTTATTTTTATTATTTGTGTGTATTTAAAATATTTTTTAGATTATTTTTTAATAAGGATAAAATAAGAAACCTCAATAAAAGTATCAAAAAATTTTGTTGCGGAAGTGGTAGTGGTAGTAAAAAAATAAATTGGAGGCGGTTCCAGTAGACATAGTTCAAGTAATAGATATACCTGTGTGCCTCCAGTACCGGTTAGTCAACCTTTTGAGGAAGAAATAGGTGTAGGTGCTCACGATATGGATTATGCAGAAGCTCAGAAAAATTATGATATTGAAGAAAAAAATGAAGTAGATGCGGTTAATTTAGATGAAGATGATAATAATATTGGTGAAACACCCACAGTGGAAAATGCAAATGTTAGATCTGAATCGGTTAATCGTTCTTCCCTCGCTCCAAAAGCTCGTAGAAAAACTAGTATTGCATGAATTTTTTTTTTCAAAAATAGAAGGAGAAAGTAAGGTGCAATACAATATTTGTGAAATTATATACGAGCATAAAATCGGAGGCAATAAAGGGGTACAGGTTCGCTGATGAGATATTTAAGAGATAGACACTCTAGAGAGTTATTTATTGCACAAGGTGGTGAGGCTGTTGGTGGGCAAACACAAACTAGATTGAACCCAACAACCGGTCAATTAACTAAAATTGCTTGCCTTTCACTTTTGCTTCTTCTGATGCTTTTATTCATTATATTCAAGCAATTTATAATCCTATGTTTAATGGTATTCCTAGAAGTACTTGTCAGGCCGATATTTTTAGACATCATGCACAATATGTTTATTATTTATCTATATTATTAAAAAATATTCAATGTAGAATTGCTCTAACTTCTTATCTTGGTCGTGCCATTAATAAAAATGATTATTTAACCATTACTTATCACTGGATAGATAGTAATTTTGTTATGCAAAAACGTATTCTAGCTTTTTTGTATGATGAAGATCGTAGACATATTGGAAAATTTATTTCGGAACCTATTACTAAAGTCATAGAATATTATGGCATTGAAAAAAAACTTTTATGTATTGCTTTTGATGATGCATCTAACAACAACACTGCTATTGAGAAGTTAAAATCTGAACTTTCTCCACCGTTACCTGAAATTTTTCATGTTAAGTGTGCTTGTTATATATATAATTTAATTATAAAAGATTGTCTTGAATTTTTTGAGCTTTATATTGAAAATCTCCGGATTGCTGCTAGCTTTATTCAAGGAAATAATCAAAGAAGTAGAGTGAAATAATTCAAGGTTAAATGTGAACAAAATGGACTTAGACTGATATTAATACCTGAAGAATGTGATACTAGATGAAATGTTACTTATACTTATTTAAAAACTTGTCTTGCTTATAAAGTTCCTATTACAATGACTTTTAATCAATTTTGTGGTTCTTTTCCTGAGTGTATGCCACATGATTCAGATTGGACTGCAATTGATGATCTTGTTAAGTTTTTGGAAAGATTTTATATAGCTACGGTTGATTTTTTGGTGTTTATTATCCTACTGTTTGCAATATTTTAGTCTATTTAGCTGACATTTCTTGTTTACTTAAAGAATATAAGGATACAGAAGGTTACAAAGAAGTTATTGGTGCTATGTTTGCTAAATTTAAAAAGTATTTTTTTTGCTTCCCCCAATTTACTTGGTTGGTGCTTTACTAAATCCATGTATGAAATATAATACTATATGCGACTTTAGTACTATTATTTATAATTCCTTAGAGATAAAGCCTCATGAAAAAATAGATTTGTTTACGGCTATGAGTGAGGTGAAAATTTATATAGAAGCATTATATAACCATTATACCGATTTATTTGATGTGGCTGTACCGAAAAATATCACTCCAACTGTCGCTCCTCAAGCTCTCGAGGAGCAATTATCTTCTAAAAGACCGGTACATAGTGATTTTCCTAATTACTTTTATGATTTAAATGTTTGGGACAGGTTTGCTCCATCAACAACATATACAACAAATTATCGAGAAGAGCTTAGGTATTATCTTCGACAGCCAACAGAGGATCATAGAGCAAGGATCAATGCATTGGATTTGTAGAAGAATAATGAAAGATAATATTCTGTACTTTCAAGATTAGCTAGAGATATATTGAATGTTCCAATGTCAATCATTGCATCAAAGAGCGTTTTTAGTTAGCGACAACAACAACTTGGAGACAACTAACACTCATTGGGAAACAATGCTATAAATGTTCTAGTTTATCTTAGAAATTGGATTAGAGCGGAACGAAGAAACCAAAGAATGGAGGTGGAGCCGAAAGACGAACAGAATATTGAAGAAATTTTGGCTTCAATGGAGAACTCAGCACAATCAAGTCCAATGCATGGTTTTCCCCCCCTTGTTTTGGATTATCTGATGGCAGTTCCCGTTAATATTAACATGAATGAGTTGAAAAAAATAACGCAAAATTTGTAATTTTTCATTCATGTAAATTGTAAGTTTTGGATCATTTTCCAATCAATAAAATACAACATTCATTCACTCCTTACTTAGTAATTTTTTTCATTTAAATTGAATTTCTTGTTTAATTAAATACTTTTAATATATTACTATCAAAGTATCAAGCTTTACACTAAGTAATAAACATAACAATCATATATACACATATATTCTACAAATATACACAAGTGGTATTTAAAGTAGTATATATATATATATATATATATATATATATATAGTGTATACATGTTGTATGTATATTGTTTCAAGTGGTATTTTAAATAGTATATATTCTACATATATGTCGATATATTTTCTATAGACTAAAATAATATATATTTAATGTGTATAAGTTTCTAAAGTAATATAATATGTAATGTATAATAAACTACTTTTAAGATATTACTATCAAACTTTACACTAAGTAATAAACATAACAAACATATATACACATAATGAAAAGATAAATATCTTTTTAAGTTAAAATACAATGAATTCAAAACTTCAACTATTATTATATTAAGTAGCATACATTGTAATCTTGTATATATGTTTCCGAAAGTACTATAATATGTAATGTATATATCTTTCAACTTTCAAGTTTCAAGTGCTATTTAAAGTAGTATATATTCTACATATATGTGCATATATTTTCTATGTTTTCTAAAGCAGTATATATTCAGTGTATATATGTTGTATGTATATTATGTAGAATAGTATATATATTTTATTGTATGTATATAAATGCATATATTTCCTGTAGAATATAAACTAGTATCGATTTAAAGTATACATGCATATATGTTTTCTAAAGTAGTATATATTTAATGTATATATGTTGTATGTATATTATGTAGAATAGTATATATATTGTATTGTACGTATATATGTGCATATATTT
>NC_061114.1:132337679-132350872 GCF_002878395.1 Capsicum annuum | reverse complement strand
TAATTATAGAGAAATTGGGTAAGAAGGAACTGTAGAGAGAGAGGGAGAATATTTATTTTCCCTTTTAAAGGTTGAATATAAATATAATTAAAGAAATAGAGAAAAACATGCTCATTAATAGGTTCCATAATTTTATCCCACATAATAACTAACTACTATTAAAATGAAAGATCTTTTTAACAAAAATATAAAAAATCATTATTTTTCTTAATTTTTTGGTTTTAAATATGATGTTTATTTATTTTTTATTTTTTTTCCTTATAAAAGTTGTTATTAGTTGCAATCTAAGAAGTATTGCTATGACTTGTAATATATAATCTAAGGATGTATATTTTTATTTTATTTTCATTTAATATCTATTAAATTGCATAACACATGATTTTAAATTTTTTTTATATATTCAAGGTGTGTTTGGTATGGAAGAAATGTTTTCTATGAAAAATATTTTTTAAAAAAGATATTTTATAGGAAAAGTTCGTTACGCAAGTAGGAAAATATTTTCTAAAAGCATTTTTGAATATTTATAGGGTATGGAGGGTGGGTTAAGAATTTTTTTTTTTTGGAGGGGGAGGGGGTGGTAAAGATTTTTTTTTTTTAATAACAAATTAAAAATCAAAAGAAAAAAAATCTGTGAAGGGGGATGGTACGGGGGGGGGTGGTATGGGGGGGGGGTAGGGTGCAGGGAGTGAGTAAGATTTTTTTATTTTAGGTCATAATGGATGATTTTGAGAATGACATAAACATTGCTAACTTGTTTTCCCTACTTTGATTAAGGAAGTCATTTTTCTTAATATGAAGAAACTTGTTTTCTTAAAAATATATATTTTTAAAATTTTTAATCAAACAAACATGAGAAAGTCATGTCGAACACATCCTAAATGTAGTTTTTTTTGTGAAAGAAATTCAGATGAAGCCTCCTTCGGCCTAGCTCTTCCCATGACTTGACCCAATCAAATCACATGGAATGACAAGGCTAGTATTCAACGTCCTAAGATGTGGGTTTAGCTGCGAGGAGTAAGAGTTATTTAAGTAAAATTTAGATCTATATTTGTTCATTTATTTGTGTGGATATTCATTAAGCTAAAATTAGATTTATATCAAAATTATAAAATTATCTTTCCTAATTATTATTTGAGGACTGTTACAATTCTAAAATTATTATTCCTATAATTAGGGGTGTACATAGGTCGGGTTGGTTCGGTTTTTATTAAAAAAAAAACAAACCAATTATGTAGGTTTATTAAAACTATAAACCAAATCAAACCAACATAAAATTAGTTTTTTTGGTTTAGGTTTTAGTCGGTATTTTCGGGTTTTTTGTTTTTTTTATTTTTTTTATTTTTTTTATTATCTTTAGTTTTTACAATTATATTGTGATCGAAGATTAGATCAAATATGTTTTCACTCATGTGCTAATGAAAAGCCATAATCATGAAAAAATAAGGAGCAAAAAACTCTTTTGAAACTAAAAAGTGAGATGAAGAGTGAAAAGTTTAGGTTTTAAGTTTATATTGGATTTTCAATCATATAATTAGCAATTAATGGACAAATATTACAACTCAAAGGCCCAAATCTAAATATATCTCTATATCTACTTTTAAATTATTGAAAATTACAAAAACTAGTTGAAAAAGTATTTAAAAAGTAGATTATAATTAATATTTTATGTATAAAAAAGTTTGAATATTATATATATATATATTATGTCGGTTTGATTCGGGTTCGGTTTAACTTTTTTTTGTGTTAACACCAAACCAAACCAAGAATGGTCATTTTTTTTTTCTACTGCCAAACCAATCAAACCAAATCATAAGTCGATTTTTTTTCTCGGTTTGATTTAGTTTGTCGGTTCGATTTGACTTAACGGTTTGGTCTATACACCCCTACTTATAATCCTGGAATGACTTTGATTTTGAACCGAATGACCCCTAAGAGTTACTTCCAACGAATAATATTAGGACCAGAAAATGTAGAAACAATGCACATTGTGTTATATATATATATATATATATATATTGAATGTCTATTTTACCATATATAGTGAATGTTCCATATATAGTGAATATCTATTTATGGAAAATTTAGAAACACAAGGTTAATTTTTTCCTATAAATAAAGGTGGTTTCCTTGATTATAATTGAACCCATCAAGAAACTTCTCAAGAGAAATAAGAATTACTCTATATTCTCTCTCTACTCTTCGTCTTTATTCTTTATTATTTTATAATACGTTATTAGCACGAGACTCTACTAAATAATGTGAGATTATAAATCTAAAGGTAATTTCAAGGTTAGTAATTTCTTATGTTATTTGTCATTTCCTACTAATGATATAATTATTATTGGATTTGAGGAAAAATAATTGATTTGAAACCGCTTATGCTTTAAATCTGTTCATGAAGAACAATATTTTTAAAAGATATGAGGACGAATTTAAGTCTTATCTCATTATAAAGGTAAGACATTGGGTTAAAAGTTTTAATACACCATGATGATAAGATGTTGGGTTCAAGTCCCATCGAATTATAGCCTAAGATATCTCTATATAGATAAGACGTTGAGTTTGAATCTCAATACACTATATTGATAATATTATGATGGCTAAGGCAAAATAATGGGTGTTTGGTGAAAAGTCATGAAACATATCCCATTGATATGCTCTATTCCATGAAGTGAATATGGTAGCAATATATAATAAATCTGAAAGTTGACAACTTGCTTCATTCTTGAAAGGAATGTGGTAGCAATGCATAATATGTTTGAAAGAAGACAAGTGATTGAATGCACAGATATAAGCATAGAGGGACAATATGATAATAATCATCAAAAGTGATAATATTTTCGCACGCTTATTATGATTACAAGATATGTTAGAGAAATATTCTCTACATTATATGCACACCTCGATTTTCTCTTCAAGTAGCAATATCGTGAAAGAGGTTCTAAGCTATCATAATTTGATATGCGTAAGACACGATTATATTTCATTCTCGGAGAATGAGAACTTTGATTGTTATAAATACAAATCTATACCCTGAGGGTGCGAGTGTATATATATTTAAACGTGTTTTTGATTGTGAAAATATCACAATCCACCTCGATAAGAGGTAGAATAATTGAAAGTTAAATATCTCTAAGTTATTATGGTAAAAAATGTGAATGTGGAAAGTTACCCAAACATGATGAAATCACATTCCATAATAAACTAAGAGTTTATTGTTTATTGATACAAAATTCATGTCACAGTACACAAGAAGTTTACTTAAGTAAAAGACACGTCATAGTAAACTTGAAGTTTACTAGTTCAAATAAGTTCATAAGTTGACATGAGCGATTATGACATTCCAAAGATGTGCATATTAAGTATTAAACAAATATTGAAGAATTCGAAAATTCTTCATGAACTTTTAATGTTGTTTGTTCTCATGATAAGTTGGTTACACCAATTAATATAGGGATTGAATCCCTTAAAGTTTGAAAAACATATAAGGTGAATAAGGGTTCATTCACCTATCATGTGATCTATTAAGATGCATCGATATAGGATGATCACTTGTACGTTTATTGTTAACCTGTAGCTTGACATTCATAAAGTTACTTGCTCAATATTAATTGAGTCAAGAACATAATTTTCAGATTGTATAATCAAGATAATTCATCTTGATGATGATGGTTTGACATTGAATACCTTCGATAAATAGTTGGACTATGTAATGAGGCCAAAACTTCATGTGTTGGTCTAAAGTATGATATATTGCATACAATAACACTTGTTTGCATTAGACTAAAAATTATGATTAATTCCACCTCTCAATTTGTTCAAGGTTAGGAACTAAATATTCCATCTAAAAGTTTTTGATGTGTGGTATACGATTAATGAATATACGATTATGCACAAAGATGAATTTATTAAAGAAGATGGAGGATGTACGTTAGTTTTCCTAACATAAGGAGAGAATTTTAAGAAACTATGAAATGTGTTAGAAATTATCATCAGATCCTCATTCAAAAGATAATTCAAGCCAAACATCGAAAGTATTTCGTATTTAAGCTGCAAGTGCTCTTATTTTGTGTCCCTAAAGGATAAAGTCTATGCATGCGTGAAGCGTGGTAGACTAATCAATTTCAAATGAAATAATCCTTGAAAAAGGTAAGAAACAAATAATCATAATAAGAAGACAATGTGCTCTTAAAAAATCTACGACATAACACTTCATGAAACCTTATGAGAGGTTCAGGTACCTGAAAATAATAAAGTGATGAGATCTCGAAATGTTATATCACACTGTGAACCGACACGAAATGATATATCATCAATATCTTTGAAATATTATGAGGATCCAGATTCTACATTTATTTAAGCATGTTGACATAGAAATATTCAGCAAGTGATATAAAAGGATGCATCTTAGTAAACATAAAACTTATTTGATTTGCAGTCCAGACACTTGAAGATGTCGCATATGAAATATTGAATATTGTCAGATGATAAAATTAATATGAAAACTTTTTAAGGATTCAAAATGTGTAAAGCATATAAAAGTTTATGGGAAACTTATTTATAATCCTTATATTGTATAAGCTTATAACTTGAAAATTATTGGAACTTTTGGAAAATTTTCAAAAGCAATAGATTATTTGCTGGAATGAGAAATATACCGAATTGAATTGGTTATATATCTTAGTGAAATTGATGTACTAATGTATCTTGTAACTACTGCATTACCCGATATAGCCTTTCGATCAATTTGTTAGCAAGGTATAGTTCTGCTCCTGCTAGGAGACATTAAAATAAGATCAAATATATGAGCTTATTTTATTCTAAAGATTGTAGGCCGATCTTATTGGTTAGGCTGATGCTGGGTACTTATCTGACCCTTTTAAAGCTCAATCTCAAATAAGCGATGTGTTCATGTGTGGGGGTACTGTCATATCTTAGAGATATACAAAGCAGTTTATCGTAGCCACTTCATTGAATCATGTTGAGATAATAACTATTCATGAAGCAAACCATGAGTGTGTGTGATTGAGATCCACGATACATTTCATTCGCAAAAAAATATGGCTTGAAATGTGACAAAGTATCCATGACTTTTTTATAAGGATAATGCAACATACACAACACAACTTAAGGGGGAACTCAAAGAGATAGAATGAAGCACATTCCACCAAAGCTTTTTTATACACATGAGCTACAAAATAATGATGATATTAACGTGCAACAGATTCCTTCAAGTGACAATGTGATTGATTTATTTGCAAGTCTCCCCCAATTGCAACTTTCAAGAAAATGATGCACAAGATCAGGATGCAAAGGTTCAAGGATGTTCTCATTAGGGGGAGTTAATACATGCTGTACTCTTTTTTCCTTACGAGGTTTTATCCCACTGGATTTTTCTTTTAAGGTTTTTAATGAGGCAATTTATATGCGTATTGTTAGAGATGTGTACTCTTTTTGCTTCACTAGGTTCTTTTCCCACTAGATTTTTGCTTATAAGGTTTTAACGAGACATATTATCTATCAATTATACATTCAAGGGAGAGTTATATATATATATATATATATATATATATATATATATATATATTACCATTTATAGTGAATGTCTACTTTACCATATATAGTGAATGTCTACCATATATAGTGAATATCTATTTGTGAAAAAGTTAGAAACCCCTAGGTTACTTTTCCCCATAAATAAAGGGGGTTTCCTTTATTCTAATTGAACCCATCAAGAAACTTCTCAAGAAAAATAATAATCACTCTCCCTTCTCTCTCTATTCTTCTTGTTCTTATTTTATATCTCATAACACATTGGCCAGTTTGGCTTTTTTCCTTTTTAAATAGTCTCAATGAGAGAGTTTCAAATATCATCTGTAACTTTATTATATTATGTTACAATTACAGAAGCTAAAAATAGCTATACGTAAAAAATTCACCAAAAAGATACCATTGGATGACCAATTGTTCTAAAATTTAATCGTCATTTGAAATGTTATTGAAAATAGTCATTTTCAATTGGAAAGTAAAATTTAAATAAAAATATTCTTTACTAAATTAAACACAAAAAGATTTCTGTACATTATATGAAATTCGAACCTTTTATGAGTGAAATCTGCCGCAGTTGAAACAGATTTAAGTTTCTTAATTACAAGCTTGAGGTAAAAGTACAATCAAAGGAGAAGCAAAAAAACAATGTGGAAATGATTTTCTTCTTTTATTATTGTTTAATATTTTCTTGCATTGTGCTGAATGAATTAAAACGGCATATTAAGAGGATAGACAACATAGTATTAATTGACAAGACATGCAACAGAGTTATAGATACAGACCTTTAAGTCTAAAAATTGCAGGCTAAGCAGGACTAAAATAGAGTACATGAAATGTAAGTTTACTGTCGCATTACCGAAGTCGGATGGGGAAGTGAGGATTGATACACAAGTTATTTCCAAGAGATAAAATTTCAAGTATCTTAGGTCTATACAACAACAACAACAACCCAGTATATTCCCACACAGTGAGGTCTGGGGAGGGTAAAATATACGCAGTCCATACCGCTACCTTCGAATAAGTAGAGTGACTTAAATAGAGGCTCGCATCTGGTAGTCTATGTGATGAGAAAGTGCCACTGAGATGTAAATGTAAGTCCAGTAAAGTAGTTGTTATACCAACTATATTATACATTGAAGAGTATTGGCCAACTAAGATTTCACACATTCAGAAGATGAAGGTAGCAAAAATGAGGATGCTAATTATAATAAGATGGATGATGGACATGTTGGGTTCAAGTTGAATGCGTGAATGGAAAATAGAGGAAAATAGTAGAGGAAAAGTGAGTCCACACTAAAAAGAAAAATGAACTCAAAATTGAAAGTATACTAAATTCTCCCACATTGGTGGGAGAAAGAAAATTTTATGTGTTTATATTGAGAAACACATCTCCACTTGGATAGTAAGGCAAGAATAAAGATGTGCCTCGCGTCGTCGTCATCGTCGTTGTCTCTAGCTTGGCTTCGGCTTTGGCTTTAGATTTGGATTTGAATTTGTCAAATGATCGATAAAATTTAATCCAAAGCATACAATAGAAATATTTTTCTCCATATGCACGTGCATTTCGGACGCTATGTAAACACATACAGAAGGGATGCGGCCCTTAGAGGTATAGGGCATACTGTTTCGCATAGAAGAGTGATCTGTGTGTGCACCTGGCAACCTGCGGACGCAGGTGCAGAACAGGTGTAGTACAAAAAGCTACTGGAATCTGTACAATGTCACCTGCGGCCGTAGGTCAGGCGCAGTTCCACCATAAACTGGATGCAGGTGACATGACTGTACAAAAAATATGCCTTTTTCCAGAACCAATGCTTCCTTTCCTAAGAGACACCTTATGGCTATAAATACATGACATATTCCTCAGGTAAAAATATGATTTTTGATAGCAAAAAACACTTCATGTCTTATAAAAAACCCCATTGTGATCATCTCCAGTTGAGTGAGTTCGAAGAATCCGATAGTTTAAGGTACCGCTACTGTCGGATTGTAAGCCATTTTATCTTGGGAGAAAAATTTCACAACCTCAGGTACTTGAGAGAAATTATTTCCTTAAGGACACTTCATGAATTCATGGGACTTGGCTTTAATTTCTGTTTCATCTTATTTTTTAATAGAAACACACTTCTATTGAAAGGTCAATTTTGATCTTGTGTTGAAGGTGTTGAAGCTTCTAGTTATTCTTGAACTTGTGTTGAAGTTTAGTGTATAAACTTATAATTTTGTGCACCCAAAACAACAATCTTAAGGAAATAAACTCATAATCTATATTGTTTGGTTTCTGGAGATTTAAACTTTACGCTTTCTACTCCGTATGAACTTAACAAGTGAGTTGAAGACATAAAAATTTCATCACAAGTTAAAGGTCATTCGGTTAATAATTGAAAGTCATAAAAACTTCATCATTAAACTAGAAACAAGGGGTGTTTAAAGTTGCTACAACTTTATAAGTAGTATTTCGATATACTAAAGTTGACTGTCTTTTTGTGATAGAAAAATGACTACTGACAGTCATGTGAATTATGCTGGGACGAGTGTGGCCGCAACTAATATTGCCACAACGAGTCTATGTGTGCTAAGCAGGTAATGGCACCAGCGGAGAAACCCAAAAAATTCACGGGTGTTAATTTTAAAAGGTAGCAACAAAAGATATTCTTTTATCTTACAACATTGTATCTTCAAAGATTTATATCTGAAGAAGCTCTAGAGTTGCCCAAAGGAACTTCAGACCAGAAGTGATTTGTCGTTATGAAGGTATGGAACATTTTGATTTCCTATGCAGGAATTACATTCTAAGTGGCCTCCAAGATGACCTATACAACGTGTATAGTGGGATGAAGACGTCAAAAGAGTAATGGAGTGCACTGGAAAGAATATACAAAATTGAGGATACTGGAACCAAGAAGTTCTTTGTTGCAAAATTCCTTGAGTATAAAATGATTGACAGCATGTTTGTTGTATCTCAAGTATAAGAACTGCAAGTTATCATCTACGATCTCCTTGCGGAAGGTATGTGTTTGGTAAATACCTTAGTTGAACATGTTAAAAATGTTCTTAATATTCACATAAACTTTATTGTAGGTTTGGTTGTGAACGAGACGTTTTAACTCACGACAATAATAGAGAAGTTTCCACCTATGTGAAAGGACATCAAGAACTAATTGAAATATTAATGAAAGAAGATAACAGTTGAAGATCTCTTAATGAGGCTGCGCATTGAAAAAGACAACAAAGCCACAGAAAGGAGGTCGAAAGGAAATTCTGCAATGAGTAGAGCAAACATTGTAGAGATGACCACAACAACTCAAAAAAGTGAAAGAAAGCTGGACAAGAAAGCAATCAACCTAAGAAGAAATTCAAGGAAAAATGTTTTAATTGTGGAAAAATTATCCATAAGTCAACGAATTGTCGTGATCCAAAGAAAGGCAAAAAGAAGGACCAAACAAATATGGCTGAATCCAAGAACGAAACGGATAATTTGTGTGCCATGCTGTCTGAATGTAACTTGGTGGGAAATCCTCGAGAATGATGGATGGATTCCGGTGCCACCCGCCATATTTGTACAAATAAGGAGTTGTTTGCTGTATTTGCTCTGGCTCAAGGTGAAGAGAAGATATATATGACAAACTCCGCAACAACAAAAGTTGGAGGAACAGAAAAAGTATGCCTGAAAATGACATCAGGCAAATGTCCTGTATGTACCAGGATATAGTGATGCAAATTGGATCACCGGATTGAATGAAGTAAAATCCATAAGTGGATATGTATTTACTATCGGTGGAGGAGTGGTCTCTTGAAAATCATCCAAACAGACATATACTACTCGCTCTATAATAGAATCTGAATTCATCACATTAGATAAAGCTGGTGAAGAAGTAAAATGGCTCTAGAATTTCTTGGAAGATATTCCTTATTATCCCAAACTCATGGCACCAATATGTATACATTGTGATAGCTAAGCGTCGATAGGTAGGGCAGGGAACATGATGTATAATGGTAAATCTCGTCACATAAGATGAGACATAATACCATTAGAGAAATTATCTTTAGTGGAATTATCACTGTTGACTATGTGAATTCAAAGGATAATGTGTCAGATCCACTTACAAAAGACCTATCTAAAGAGGGAGTTGGGAGAACATCCAAGGAAATAGGTTTACGACCTAGGACAAGTCATCATGGCGGTAAATCTACCTAGAAGACAAGAGATCACAATAGCTAGGTTCAAGGAGATTAAACAAAGTTGTGTCTGACAGGTTCAATATTGTCAATATGCCCAATCCATTCTTATGATGTAGACAATGTTTAATAAACAAGTATAAGACTTATGGGGTGAAGTCTTTTAATGATTATCTAAATTTGACAGATTTGACGAAATAGTTTAATCTATAGGATTTAACGTTTAGAAATTACCTATGTGAGGGTGAAATGGAAGCCGCTTCAAGGAGAATGTTAGTAAAGGTCTATTCTCTAAGCTCTTATGAAACCGGGATGTGTTCATGGATAAAATGAACAAAACCGTGAGAACCATAAATGGTTAAAGGCTGGTTATGTGACATGTGTTGTGTAGGTGTACATTAAAACTTGACGGTTCAAAGATATCAAATCTACCGATTGACCGAGTGCATCCGATGGATGTTCACTATGGAAAGTTCAAAGGAAAACCCACTTATCCAGATGCAATCAGTATTTGTTTGATGATCACATGCTTGTCCGTAAATTCTTCATAAGATAGTCATTCCCCATTTATATGGGGGATGCTGGGTTCAAGTTTAATGTGTGAATGAAAAATTGAGGGAAATAGTGGAGGAAAAGTGAGTCCACACTAAAAAGAAAAGTGCACTCAAAATGGAAAGTTTACTAAATTCTCCCACATTGCTGGGAGAAAGAAACTTTTATGTGTTTATATTGAGAAACATATCTCAACTTGGATAGTGAGGCAAGAATAAAGAGGTGCCTCGTGCCATCATCACTCGCTCAGCTTGGGATTTGGATTTGTCAAACGATCGATAAGATTAATTTTTTAGACAAATTTTGTTTGAGACTTAAAAAACAAGTGAAATTTAATCCAAAGAATCCAATAGAAATGTTTTTCTCCATACGCAGGCGTATTGTGCAAATGCATGCACAATACACCTCTAAGGGATGCGACCCTTCAAGGTAAAGGGCACACTGTTTCATGCAGAAGAGTGATCTATGCGCGCACCTAGCAACCTGCGGACGCAGGTGCAACGCAGAAAGCTACTGGAATCTGCACAATGTCACCTGCGGCCGCACTATCACCTGCGGCCATAGGTCAGGCACAGTTCCAGCATAAACTGGCCGCAAGTGATGTTAAATGTACAGAAAATGTGCCTTTTTTCAGAACCAATGCTTCCTTTTTGAAGGGAAACCTTATTGCTATAAATACCTGACGTATTCCTCAAGTAAAGATACAATTTTTGACAGCAAAAAACACTTTTTGTCTTCTAAAAAAATGCATTGTGATCATCTCCCGTTGAGTGAGTTCAAAGAATTCGATAGTTTGAGGTACCGCTACTGTCGAATTGTAAGTCATTTTATCCTGGGAGGAAAATTTCACAACCTCGGGTACTTGAGGGAAATTATTTCCTTAAGGAACTCTGTGAATTCAGAGGACTTGGATTTAATTTCTGTTTCATCTTATTTCTTAACAGAAACACACTTTTATTGAAAGGTCAATTTTGATGTTGTGTTAAAGGTGTTGAAACTTCTCGTTGTTCTTAAACTTATGTTGAAGTTTAGTGTATAAAATTACAGATTTTGTATACCCGAAACAACAGGACATACTAAAAATGAGGTAAGGAACGAAGACATGTGGGGCAATGTGGGAGCCAGTGTTATGGTGGACAAGATGTAGGAAGAGAGATTGAGATTGTTCGTACATGTGAAGAAAAGGAGCACATATGCCTTTGTGAGAAGGTGTAAGAGATTGCCAATGATAAATTTGAGAAGAGGTAGATGTAGGTCTAGGTAAAATTGGAGAGAAGTGACTAGACTGGACAGATGAAACATCTACAATTCATCGAGGATATAACCATATATGAAAAGCATGATGGTTGAGGATTAGAGTAAACAGTTAGTTAGTAGGTTATTAATATTATGCTAGTGTTATCTTATGCTTCAATTTTATTACCACTGTTGTGTTAGGTTCAAAATTAAGAGGGTATCATGTGGAAGCTATTAATTGCAAATCATTGTGGTTATAATTCGGACGACAAATAAAAAACATATTAAAAATCTATTATTGATATGATTTGGTCAAGTGACCTACGTATTGAAAACTAATACTAAAAAGTATAAAAAAATATTAGGATAAAATCTCTCCCTAAACAAGACTCATAAATGACTACATTGTGAATACTATTGTGTTATTGTATGGGAGGGTCATCTATTTATAGAGTTCCAAAACCTTTTCTCTTAGAAAGAGGTTAGTCAAATATGGAAAAGTCTTATATTTTTCTTTTAGGAAAATTAAAAGTAATTATGGTATTACTTTTATTTTCCTTCAAAGAAAAATAAAACTTAAGTTAGGTAAGAAAATCAGGGCAAAAACCATAACATGTTATTCCTTTCACTTTGATTATTATAATATTTGTGCTATCATACTTTTCTTTCTTTAATATCTTCATCATAGCTATTTATTCTTGCTTCTCTCCAAATTATTTTCTGAAAAATATTTTTCTTGAATCGAGGTTTATTAAAAATAAATTATTTACCTCACAAAGTAGAGATAAGATTTAATTATATCTGATCACCTATATGTTGATGTTGTTGTTAAATATTCTACAGACTTTGATAACCATTGTATCTAATTCACATAATTAACTACTTTTTCAAAAAAAATAAAAATAGAACTATAATTATTATAATTATTCTTATTGTTATTGTTGTGGTGGTCATCATCTAAGATGAGTTAATAGAGTGATACAATGGCAAAATGACCTTCAGGACCCTTGTACTATGTTAGTCTTGTAAGTTGGATACTTCTACTTACATGTTTGTCATCTGGACCCTTGAACCCATTAAAAAGCAATATTTTGCACCCTTTGACCGTTGACCTTATCTATGTGGCATTAAAATGGTGGCTAGGACAAAGAGAGTATAGCCACTCGCCTGAGGTGCGGGTGGGGGTCAATTTTTGACCAATTTTACATTAAAATAATTAAAAAAATAAAAATAATATTAAAATTTAAAAAATTTAAAAAAGATCCTTTTTTTCCTCCATCTTTTTTAATTTAAAAATATTTTTAAAAATTTAAACATATTTTTAAAAATTAAAAAATATTCTTTTTCCCTCCCCACCCCACCCCAGCCCGTCCCCACCCCCACACCCCATCCAACCCCGTCCCAACCTACACCAGCCCTCCACCCTACCCCAATACCCGTCCAACCCTTCCCCACCCTAGCCCGTCCCCACCTCCCACACCCTACCAGCCCCATTCCACCCCACCCCGAGCCCCTTCCAGCCCCTCCACCCTACCCAAGCCCCATCCCCACCCCCCATACCTCACCAGCCCCGTCCATTCCCTACCCACCCCAGCCTCCACACCTCTTCCAACCCCATCCCCACCCCCACCCCCTTCCAGCCCCCACACCCTTCCTAGCCCCATCCCCACCCCCAG
>NC_061114.1:132285493-132337579 GCF_002878395.1 Capsicum annuum | reverse complement strand
TTTTTTATTTTAGTTTTCCCTTAATTCAATTCTTTTCATTTTTTTTGAATAAAAATTTAAATTTAAATTGAAATCTTTTTTTTTGGGGATTAAAATTTAAATTTGAATTGAAAGTGAGTGATATTGAATATTGAAAGAAATTAGTGAATTTCGCTTAAAAAAATTAAACTTTTTGTGAATTTTTAAAGATATTCAAATTTAAAAATCAAAAATTTATTATGTTTGTATATATGAATTTATAGTTAAAAATTTAAATTAGTTGGAGAAGAATTTTAATTATTTGGAATAAATTTGATGTTTAATTTATGAGTAAAAATAAAAACATGATTATTCAAAATTTTCTACAATTATAAATTTTTTTTATTTAATTAAATTAATTTTAATATTTAATTTGTTATTTAGCATTTTAAAAATGACTTGGAATTTAATGTAATATTTTTTTTAATTTTTTAATTTTCTTTATTTTTTTTAAATGACGTGGCAGATAAGGAAGACATGGCAGCTGACGTGAGGAGAGTGTGTTACACTTATCAAAAAAGGGTTTAAAATGTTGGTTTTTAGTGGGTTCAGGGGTCCAGATGACAAACATATAAGTAGAAGTATCCAACTTACAAAACCGACATAGTACAAGGGTCCAGAAGATCATTTTACCTGACACAATTAACTAACATTTATATAATTGATTTTTTAACAATTTGCATTATGTAGTTTTGGTGGGAGCGGATCGACAAAAGAAGAGAATTTCGAAACTTTTATCGATCAAGTGACATTCGAACTGAGTTGAATACTACAGAGATTATAATACATGTATTCTGATTAAATATATATATACTTACCTGAATATACAGGATATAAAATTTCTAAAGTTTAAAAAATAAGTAAATTTTAAGTTTTGACTTTTCAACAATGTTAAAACTAGTCCTTGCCAATAATTTTCAACTATATAGTAAAGGACTAAAGGTATAAAATAAGATTAAAAAAATTATTCATATTTTAGAGACATTATTGTTTGGATTATGTAATGTGCTTCAGACAAAGAAAGATAAGATTAAGAGGGTAAAATTTAAAAGAAAAAAGATTAGGAAGCAAAACACGTGCAAGACGGTTGGAAGTGCTCACCCTTGGAGAGACATACAATGTTATTTTTATTTGTTGGCATGATGTGGGCACGTGAAAGTTCATGCGGACCTGCTTCACCTTTCCTCCTTTGTTTAATTTGTACTTATGTAATTATGGTGATTATCATTAGTTTTAGAATCAAACTCCCATTGTCATGTTCTACTCTCTCCTTCCTTCCGTTTTACTTTATCACATTTGACTTGTCACATTTATTAAGAAAACACAATTAATAACATAGTTATTGTATCATAATATTCAATTAAATGATGTTTACATTATATCTTAAAATTAATTTGAAGAAAAGACAATTAATGCTAAGAGTAAAATAAAAAGACAAGTTATCTTTTCTTGATATGTAGCAATAACAAGTAAAAACAGAAATACAAAAAAAATAATGACAATTAAAAATAAACGGAGAAAGTATGAATTAATACCTAAATAGCCTCATAAATTTGTCATCATATTTCATTAGGCATTGAAACTAAGTTTTGTTCTAAATGAATACCCAACTCTAATAAGTTTACTAGCAAAATTAATATGAAAGGTTTAAGAGTTGATATTTGATATTGAAAATTAAGATCCTCAAGACTCCTTAATATCTAGCATTGTCCCAATCTCATTATATTCAAATGATACATGAAAAATTTAAGTATTCAAACTTCAAAGTTGTAAAAACACGTATTAATATGAACCTTGCTCTTGCTAAGAATGATGGTAAAAGTAAGTCTCTATTTGATTATGTCAGAGTATTGGAAAATTTGATATACATAGTAAATTGTACACAGTAAGATATAACCTACATTATAACTAAATTGAGTCGATACACAAGTAATTAGACCAGAATTATTAAATGACTATGAAACGAGTTTTAAGGCATTTGCAACATATTCAAAACTTTGCTTTGTAATAAAATAAGTATCATCGAGTTCACACACAAAAAAAGTATCATCGAGTCAATTGAAACTAAATCCAAGAGTGGGTATATTTTTATCATTGATGGAGAAGCAATATCTTGAAAATCATCAAAATAGATATGTATCACCCACTTCACAATGAAGTCTAAATTCATAACTTTAGACAGGGTCGTTGAATAAGCTCAATGACTCCAAAATTTCTTGGAAGACATTTCATTTTGGCTCAACACAGTCGGCTCCTATATGCACACATTGCAATAGCTAGATGGATCGGGTTGGTTTGAGTTCTTTAAGGGATAATATTAAATTTATACAATAAAGTATTAGTTTACAATAAATATAACCATGTTTTTAATTACAAAAACAAAATAGCCAAAATTATTGGTAACTGATAATTTTATTAATCACTAGAAAAAATTCATATTTAAATTCTTGAACATTGTATATTCAATGTATATATATCTATATTGTATAAATAGTTACACGATGTATCAATATTGTATAAATAATGTATAATTGTGTACATATGATGTATAACTATGTATATACATCCATATACACTATTTATACAACATATATAGTTATGTAATGTATGGATATTATATAATGGTATATAAATATGTATGTATGATATATAATTATGTAAGAAATGTTGTAATGACCATTTATATTATTTTTTGATTTTCGTGCATTTTCGACTTTTCAGCCTTCTCGTAGCGGCTACAGGTCATTTATGACTTCTTGTAACTGTCGGTTTGGTTATCAAACAGTTTATTTGGATTTTAGACTCCTTTTTCTATTTTAGAGCTTTCGTTGTTAGGAAAATGATCTTGGACAAAAAATCCTAGTAAATGGCCTCAAGTGAGAAATCCGACAATGCCATTAGCTCTGAAATATTGATTTTAGGTTAGGAGGATCCTTGGTTCGGATTTCAGGGCTTTACACATTATGGGCTATTGGTTGAATTTTAGTTAAAATGGTCTTTTGGGGTGTGAGACCCACATTTGATTTAACCAACCTCAGATCCACATTTTGTGTCCCGAACCTTTATATTTTGTCTTGAATGTTTAAACAAAAATTAGTTAAAATTATCTAAAAGAGGTCTTAGGGGTTAATTTTTTGTAAACAACTGTTTTCTTCATAAATTCGATGATTCCATTAGATTTGAAAAGCGTTTTATGATCAATTTACACTATTAGTTCGTGTTCATAGATTTTCGAATGAGTTTCGAGGGTCAAAAATAAATTTTGAAAGTTGCTGGTGCTGGTGTGGCCGCTTTCGCGATCATTAACCATTTGATCGGGCCACTAAAATAAGGATTTGACTGTTTTAGCGGTACTTTGACCTTTTGATCGAGCCGCTCTAGTGGCTATCAATGAGTATAAGACCCAAAACAAACTCATTTCGTATTTTTTGACATTTGAGGAGCTAAAAAGTTTTGATTTTGACAATTCTCAATGTATTTTTCTCGTATAATCATTATATATATAATTGTAACTTCATATTTCTCATTTTTCCAGAATACCATTCCATTTTTATGATTTCTATCCAAGGTTGAGAATGAAAAATCCATTCCTCTATTTTCAAAGTCCTATTTCACCATTGCTGGAGCTTGGGGTGTGAAAAACTATGAGATAAAGGTAAGCTAATTCAGGACCTCTTGATCATTTTTCATTGTTTTTTCCTATCAAATTTTGATCTTTTCCTTGTAAATTCCTAGAGATTAGTTTTTGAATTTCTTAACTTTGTAGGCTAATTTGGGTCTCGGTTTGAGCTTCATTTGTGCTTAAATTTTGAGCATGCATTCTTTGTCCTTCAAGGAACTGCGTGACAAATTCAATTTTTGAATCTCGTTTGTGGGGCCCATTGCCCATTTTGACCCAATTTTGAACCTGGAGTTTTATATTGCAATATGAATGCTATTTTACTTGTAATAATATTTAGAGTATTATTTTTAATTGTGTGACAATATTTTGAGATTATGGAGCAAGGACGAGCAATTCGTGGGTGATTCAATATTGTGGTTCAACATCGAGGTAGGCTTTAGTCTACTTTTTTCTATGAGATTATGTATTGTATAGATTACATACTAGGTAAGGATTATAGGATTGGATTATGACTAGTTTATCATGACTTAACCTAATTAAGAAATTCGGGATAGAAATCTGACCCGGACTATAGTGTCATAGACTCCAATTATTCTTAATTATAGGCATACTAACCATAGATTGATGTTAAGGACCCTTTAGTATAAGTCATACTTGTGCAATTTGGATCATAGTTTCTCGAATTATGGTGCTAATAATATGCTAGTTATGTAATTTTGGACCCGAAGCCGTGATTACGATACCAGTTGAACTCCAGATGAGCATTATATCCTTTGGAAGGAGGTGATTCTAGTTTATAGGTCGTATTGTTTGGATACTGTTGATGACATACATACTCTTAAACAAATTTATGCTCACTTCGTGCAATGCTTCCAAATAAAATCTTGATTTTACTACTATTTATAGAAAAGTTATTTATTCTCACTTTTCACTTTTAATATGAATTCATTTACAATGAGAATTGTACCACCTTATTTGATGAATTACGAATTTCTAAAATCAAATATTCTCTTTTTTAAATTATATTAAGGTTGATTTCGGTTCATTATTAATCCACTCTATTACCACTTCTATTTACTTTGATGAAAGGAGATTTTGACCCTTTATACGCTATTATGCCAATTTAGTCCCGAAGTCAATCTTGAATAATGTATTTATAGACTTACACTTTTTTAGTCTTTATTAGAGTTCGGGCACATGTTATATTTATCTCTCTGGTACTAGATGGAGTAGATCGAATATGATGGTTATTGGAAGTCCTGATTTAGGACCAGACAGTGTATGCAAATATCCCTAGTCCTCTTAGGGCCCCTTCTTTCATCAGCCACAGTGTCAGAGAAGGATGATCGTCGTAGGTCCTACCTTTGCGAGCTACTGAGATGGAGGAGGTATTGTATACACTCGTTACATTATGGCACTTGAATTGGACATGGTATTTCTGATTTTTGTGGCATAGGTTGATTCATATGCATTGCCTACCACCAGTATAGTTGTTTGATGTTTACATCTATCGATCTTATGGGGGCTGTATAGATATAAGCTATAGTTGTTGTTTGCTGAGTGCTTGCTTGAAACCTTCCAAGCTTATGGAGGCCTGACTAGGTTATTGTTTGTCCGAACTTGTCAGTTACTTTATTATAAATTACTAGTATTCGTATCCGCGCGATGCACAATAACCAAAAACCCATAATATTTATTATCACATTTACTTGATTATATTAAATTATTATTGGTTACATAATTATCTATGTTTCGCAATTAAGATATTCTTTCTATTAATATGATGACCTACAATAAGTTTATGAAAGGACAATGTTGAACTTTTATTAAGACAAATCTTTATTTTCAATTAATTTATTTGAAACTTTAATATGACTATCACGTAGCCAAAGATGTTTCTATCGAACTAATAATAGTTTTTGTAGCCCTAATAATTTAATTACGTATTTGAGCTATGCGGGCAGAAAAATAATAATAATATGAGAATACCTCAATCCTAAAAAAAAAAATTAAAGATGAATTAAAATGTCAAATATCTTGCAACTTGATATATTTAAGTAGAATCACAAAATATTCAAAAGCTGATACAACGCCCCTTCTTAAACTTAATTGTTGCTTTCATATTTTATTATTTCCCCTCACAAAACGTTTCATGCAAATGATGTTGATTTCTCAAACATTAATATATTAGAAATAAAGAATAATATAATATAAAAAAATAATATTCTTTCATAAGTACTTAAAAAATATAAACATGCAAATCTCTAAAATCTATGTTCACTTTTGTAATATTTAATATGATCAATTTATATGAATTTATCGGTAATATTGGAGATGTAAAATATAGTTAAACAACAACAAGTGACTAATCTTTAGAGTAAATTGGAATAGTGCTCTACAACCTCATATTTTAGATGGAATAAAATCAATATCTACTGACTTGATGGTAACTTCATATCCATCTCTGTTGTCTTTTATTAGTCTCACTTAATAACCTGACATATTTTTAAAAAATATAGAATGACTGATGATGATAGATTCATATAGTTTTTCAGCATTTTTCTAAATAAATGACTACTCTCTTCATTTTAAAAAGAATAATCTACATTTTTTTGTAGTCTATTTTAAATGAGATCAATTTATATTAAATACATCATATCGTTTATTCATATTGCTGAATGTCATTCATCTAATCACCTTAATATTGGTAAATTAAAATTAAAAATTCAAAATAAAATAACATAAGTCGTCTTTAAAAGGCAAAAAGAGTAAAGTATCTTGAAGATAACACACACACAACTCCACACAATAGTGGATCTTAACTCGAGAAAGACCCCTCAACATTCCCCCATGTCTCCACCGGTAACAACCCCCCCTCCGGCCATCCCCACCACCCCACTAGAACCACCAAATTTAAATTCTCTTATGGAGATAGAATCCTCCCCTAAACATGCTCTCTTCACTGAGATTGTCAAAGGTTCAATTCCGTCTCTCCCCCAATCGATCCCTCCTCAGATTAAGGCCCCTGCTAACAAGAAGGTGCAGGACACGAGTGATACAATTCACCTATCTCAAGAGGACAAACAACGTCTGTATCCCTCGTGGAAATTCTCAATTATTATTAAATGAGTGGGAAAGAAGCTCAACCAGATCTATCCGAAGAAGAAATTAGCGGATCTCTGGAAACTAAAATCTGATTTCTCCCTCATAGACCTGGGATTCGAATTCTTCACGGTCAAATTCACCTATGAAGATTCATAAAAGAAAATTATCCAAGAGGGCCCGTGGTTTATCGTTGGAGCTTATCTGCCTGTCAGAATCTGGGAATCAAACTTTGTCCCCGAAAATTCCCAGATAGAATCCACAGCTATTTGGGTTCATCTGCCCTACCTTTCCATGGAATTCTATGACTCCAATCTGCTACAAAGAGTTGGGAGAAAGATTGTCTGGCTCCTCAAGATAGATGCCTACACCTCAGCCACCCTTAGGGGAAGGTACGCCCGAGGCCTTCGATATGGCATCAGGTAAGTTCGTCGATCCCTATATCGCGAGCCAAACCAAAGTTGGCCACCAGAGGCCTCTGGCAAGCTAATATAAGGGTAAAGGCATGCTGACCCCTGATCCGAATGAAATCCCAAATGTACCGATCGACTTGTCAATGATGACATTGGACCTACCCATCATCTTCCTAAATATAATAATAAGGCCCACTCTCAAATTAGAAAAGGCCTCTGAATGAAACGAGTAAACACTCTGGTAATAAGTTGGTCCTAAACTTATCTAAGCCTAGCACCAATATTGCTGCCCAATCCAAAATGTTGGAATTCAAATCTCAACCCGGTGGCCCTAATGATTTGGATTCCACCTAATCATTGGTAAAAGAGTCTAGTAAGTCTGCTTCACTCTCCCTCTTTTACTTTTAATGTGAAACCTAGATACCAGCACCCCAAATTAGCATTTTACCGGCTCCCATCAATCAGTCGTCTGTCAGTTCCAAGCCTGTTGCATTAAATGCACAACATGAGTGTAATAATGAGAACTGTGAGAGTATTCTAAAAGTCTCCTCTGCTTATACCACTTCTGTTACTAGTTATACCACTACTCTCGTGGAAACTAGAAACATAGTTTAAAATAACAATGGACAATCCCAACCCAACTTTACCAGCTTCGGTAATCTTCACCACAAAACCACTAGAGATGACCCACCAACTGACATCCTGGTTGGAGCTATGCCTGTCCCAATAAATAATTCCCTTGAAACTAATATGGAATGGTCAACCATTCTTGTTACTCATTCAGGACCCACATTACTTAGCATAAGTTGTGATGGAAGGCCTGAACCAAGGTCTACTTCAGTACGTCCAGAACCTGTCGATGACAACTCTCATGAGCATTGTTAACCAGCCCCACCAATCCACCATCAACCCCTCATAATCTTGGAGAAATTAAATAATATGGCCAAGAGTCTATCCTTTTTTCCTTCGAAAAAATTAGAACTTCTGAAGGAAGGCCCAACTTTTGTAAAGGCCTCTGGGGATCACCCCCTAATCCCAGTACTATTTCTACCTCAACCGCACTACTCATTAAAAATGGAGGTAGATATATTGGAAAGAGACAAAACCATAGAGTCTCTATAAGATAACAACAGGGAAATGGAAAAATTAGTAGCATCTCGAAGAGTACCAAGAGTAGAAGTGGTGTTACTAGGAAAGCCCATCAATCAAGTCTTCGAGGACCTTATTAGTGAGTTGCTAATAGTTTTTCTCCCCTCGAGCTAACCAAATTTGACCTAGAGGTGACAATGCCGGGTCCAGGGATCTTCTACTCCTCCAAGGTAACCCCAACCTCCAAGAAAAAGAAGAAACCAATGACATCCCCATCCCATTCAATGGACAAGGGGAAAGGCATACTAGAGACCCCTCATCACCACAATCCCCCCTTAATGGTGACAGGAATAATATGGAATGTTAGGGGTACTAACAACCCAGAATTTAGAAGGCATTGTCAATCCATGGTTAACATCCACAAGCCTTCTATACTTGCTCTTCTTGAGACAAGAATGGCTGATTATAAAGCCATTGCTGAAACACTTTGTTTCAACTTTCAAATCCAGTTCCCAGCCACTAGCTCCTATAGAGGCATATTCATCATGTGGTACAATAATTCTCTAGGTATATAGGACATTGCCATCCTTCCCCAAGCTATTTATGTAGCTGTCAAGGTAATTAACCCCCCTTCCTCTTATTTTTTTATTGTAGTTTATACTAGCAATAGTTATGAGATTAGGCAAAACCTTTGGACCAACTTAGCCTATTTCTCTGAGTTCATTGAGGATTCCCCCTGGCTTATAAGAGGTAACTTTAATAAAGTCCTGAAAGCCTCAGAGAAAATTGGTGGCAACAATATCAATATAACTAGAGCTACCTCCTTCTCTGATTGTCTCAATTGCTGCAAACTTATGGACCTTGGTTTCAAGGGTAGCAAATACACTTGGACTAACAAGAGATACAGGAACAGAAAGGATTTTATTTTAGAAAGACTTGATAGATTCCTAGCCAATAAGGCTTGGATCCACTTGTTTCCTGAGTCTACTAATACTCACCTGACCAGGACCTATTCTGACCATTACCCCCTCCTCATTAGCCTTACTAGGCCTCCTACCTCTCAAGATAGAGCCTTTAAAATTGAATCTATTTGATGATCCCACCCCCTCTTCTCCCAAATAGCCTCAGATACTTTTGCTCATGATATCCCTCTTTCTGAAGCCATACCCCAATTTGAGAGAAATGCTAAAGCATGGAACAAAGAAGTTTTTGAAAACATCTTCCAACATAAAAAGAAGATCCTTGCTAGATTAGCTGGCATTCATAAATCTAGCTCCTACCCTACCATCACCTTCTTGCTGGACTTAGAAAAGAGTCTAACCAAAGAATTCAGCTACATCCTTAAGCAAGAGTATGAATTCTAGAGACTCAAGTCTAGGATTACCTGGCTGGCTGAAGGTGATGCCAACACTAGGTTCTTTCACACCTCCACCCTTAACAGAAGGAGGAGGAACAAAATTAATGCTATCAAGGATGATAATGGCAATTGTTTTTATTCCCCTAAGGATATCAACAACTATATCCTCTCCTTCTACAGGAACCTTTTCCATACTGAGCACCAATACTCCCACTGGTCTATGCAAGGTAACCCTCCTTTAGGGGCTCCATCAGTATTGAGGACCATCACCTATTGGATAGCACACGCTCTCCCAAGGAGATCAAGGATGCCATTTTATTCTTCAAACCCTATAAATCCCCAGGTCCTGATGGTCTCCACCCCTTGTTCTACCAAAAGTACCGGGGAACTCTAAGGCATGTTGTTACCTAATTCTGTATCACCACTTTTACCTCAGGCTAGATAGACCCTACGATAAACTCCACTTATCTCTGTCTCATACCCAAATACCTCAATGCTAGTAACCTTAAAAACTTTAGGCCTATTGGTTTGTGCAACACCCAGTACAACATTATTACTAAATTATAGCCAAGAAGTTAAAGCCCTTTCTTTCCACTATCATTAGTAGTAATCAGGATAGTTTCCTTCCCAATAGAATAACTTTTGATAATGCTATTATTGTTTAAGAGGTTATCAGTCACTTCCAAAAGATAAAAGGGAAGAAAGCCAATATGGTCCTTAAGATTGACCAAGAGAAGGCTTTTGACAGACTGGAGTGGTCCTTCATTAGACAATATTTTTATTTCTTTAACATCCCTCCTAAACTCACCTCCCTCTTTATGTCTTGCATTTCTTCCTCTTTTATATCTGTTTTGGTTAATGGGGGTAAGACTGATTTCTTCTACCCCACTAGGGGCATCAGACAGGGGGACCCTATCTCTTCCTACCTTTTCATCATATGCATGGAGTTTTTGTCCTGAAGAATTGACTATGACGTTGACACTCTCAACTAGATCCCTATTTCCATCAGGAAAAGAGGACCCAAAATATCCCACCTATTTTTTACTGATGATCTCACTTTGTTTTCTGAAGCCAATGCCTCCAGTGCCTCTACTATTAACAGGGTCCTTAATTCTTTTAATCTCCACTATGGTCAGAAGATCAATCATGCCAAATCTAAAATTGTCTTCTCCACCAACTGTAAGCCTCAGCTCAAGGATCTTATTATTGCTACTCTCTCTATCCAAGCCACAGAGACCTTTGGGAAATACCTTGGTTTCCCTATCATCCATTCCTAGCCTTGTAATAATGATTTCCACTTCATTATTGACAACCTGAATAAGATGGCTGGATGGAAAACCAAGTTTATGAACCTCTCTGGCATAGTCACCCTTTCTAAATCCTCTCTCAATAGTATCCCTACCCATGTAATGTAGTTCATCATCCTCCCTAGTAAAATCCTAAATCTGATAGATAGAATCTAAAGAAATTTTATTTGGGGATCTACTATAGAAAAGAAGAAAATGCATACGGTCAGCTAGGATACCCATACTAAACCTAAGAGAAATGGTGGCCTTGGGCTCTAAAAAACTAAAATTAGGAATTCTACTATGCTCACAGGCCTAACCTGGAGGCTCTCCCAAAGCAAGGCCAGCCTTTGTAGCCAGCTTCTGAAGTTTAAATATGGGACTCTCTTCTTTATATCTAGACTCAATACCTTTAGGACTTGGAAAAGTATCTCCCAACGCTGGGGTAATTGTATCCTTGGATCCAAGTGGATCATTCATACAGGGACCAATGTTAGTTTCTAGTTTGATAGATAAATTCCAAACCATGAACCCCTGAGAAACCTTATTGAGGGCCTTCTAAGCCCTGACCAATCTAAGCTTAAAGTATCTGATATCTGGAGGGATGGGACCTATGACTTCTCTACTGTTTTCTCTTAACTCCCTAACTATTTCACTAATGGGATCCAATCCTCCTTCCAACATAATCCAAGGCTTCAAAAGGATAAAATAATCTGGTACCTTACTAGCAATGGGTTGTACTCTAGTAAAAGTTCCTACAACCTCATCTCTAACTTAACCAAGCCTAAAGAGTCCTACTCTAATAGAAACTTCAGTTGGATCTAGAGAACTCAATGTTCCCCCAAGATTAAATCTTTTCTCTGGCTTGCTCACCACAACAGCCTCCCTACCAAAGTTGTTCTATATAAAAAGGGCATCCCTATCTCCCCCTATTATGATGCGTGTAACCACCCCTTCGAAGACATCACCCATATCCTCTTTGAATACCCCATCACCTTAGAGTTCTGGTCTAATCTTAGTTCTAAGAACCAGAGGGGTTCCTCTATCATCACTTCTGATCTTAGACTTGATTGCTGGGTTGATACTTGCCTAAAATCAGGCATAAAAAGTTCGGTCATATGTTAGACTGGTATACCCTTTTACCTTTTTGTCTATGGTTTATCTGGAAGAACAAAAATCACAACTTCTTTGACAAGAAAAGGGATAATCCAAGCTTTACCCAAGCCTATACTGAGGCTGTTGAATACAAGCTTGCTATCTATAATAATCTGACTCACCCCACCTTATCCCAGATCTATGTAGGTTAGATTCCCCCTCCTCATAATTATTATAAGCTCAATACTGATGGTTCCTATCTTGGTAACCTTGATAAAGGAGGTATTGGTGGTGTTATCTGGAATGATGCAGGTGGCTGGGTTATTGGCTTCTCCAAAAGCTTCCAATGGGCTACTAATAACCAAATAGAGATGTTAGCCCTTAGAGAAGGCCTATAAATTATTGAGGAACATTATCTCAATCCTGTTGTGATCAATATTGATTCCAATAAAGTGATATCTATGCTGTAATTTGGTAACTTACATTACAACACTATTATTAATGAATACAGGTTAAGACTAAAAAGAATCAGAAACCCCCATGTGATCCACTGCTTTAGGGAGCAGAATGGTGTTGTTGATGCAATGGCAAAAAAAGGAGTATCAGATGTAGTTAAACTAACCACAAATGTTTTTGAAGTCCTCCCTGTGTGTGCGCAACAATCGTTAAGGGTAGACATTGCAGGAACTCTTTTTGTTAGGAGTTGTAAAAATAATTCAAACTCTATTGCGGGGAATGTCCCCCTATCTTTTGTACTTAACCCAGATTAGTCCGGTACTCTTGGTTTATTTTAATTAATGCAAGTTCTTCTTAACTAGAAAAAAATGATCTTAACATAATCTCTCAATCGAGGGAGATAAAGTTTTTTTAAAGCTTTTGTCCATTCAATATATATATATATATTGGATCTCTATTTTTTCAACTCCACAAGAATGTAAAATTTATTAAAATATTTTACAAAGGTTAAAAGATATGATTTCGAGATATTTAGATGATAGTAATAAAAATCAAATAGTACATAAATTCAGAAAACTAAAAAGATTTTATAATAGAAAAAGATTCTTTCAACTAAGAGAGAGCAAGTAGAAGGATAGTCTAAATTGCTAGAAAAGGGATATGTACCTTGTTACGATGAAATTTTGCCATCTGCCAACTTTCTTCCACGTATGCATGATCATTCTTAGAAAAGAAAAATTGAGAAAGTTCAACAATTGCCCTTTGGTAGAACGTTTAAAGATTAAAAGAAAAAGTCTAGTTGTAGTTTTCTATGGTAGGAAATCTCCATGCAACAAACTTCAGATGAGTTGAAGAAATTAGATCAGTGTTCTTTCATCATCTTAGGGATTTTAGGGATATAGATGACAACCTTATAACGACAATGATATATTTGACCTGATAGTATGACAACGGATAAAGTTAATCAATTTCTTAAAGTTGAGGGGTATTTTTAATCCTTTTTCCAAAAATAAAATGCTAATCATAATTCATATCAAAACCTCTATTAATTTATTATATTAAAATAATAGCCAAAAAAGGACCAATGATGAAATATCGTAACCAAAATATCAGAACAAATAACAAATAATAGTTAATCATAAATCAGATCAACGGCTCACAGAGTATTTCACTATTATTGTATCAATGAATTATATACTATTGACTCTCTAAAAATATAACTCTTTTTTGTTTGGATAAAACATTGCTTTAGATAACAATATTTTTATAGAATTTAAGAAAACATTTCAGGAGCATTAGATTTCATTATATTACTACTACAAATTATGAATTAGCAGTAGAGCCATAGAAGACATAAGCCCTCCTTTCTTTGTTCATGTTTGAAAGACAATACCTATAATGCTTGGACTGAAGTTGCATTCTCATGTAAAACTCTTTTCCATATCTAACATGTCTTACGGTCTTCTCCGAAGATTTGACATGTAATGTTTAGAATTAACATGTAGAAATGCAACAACTTTGTCATCAGAGAGTAGTGAAAGTGGTAGCAATTTGACAATATATAAATTTTGATAGAACTCATCAAATTATTTTTCACCTCAGCCACTATCTAAACCACTTCATTGTTGATTTGTTCCTTACTCCCAAATCCCAAACCTCAAAATAATAATGAATGATCATAATTCATAGTTTGTTGGTTTCTTGACCGCCTTGGTGCCGGTAAATAGAAAATGGAATAAAATTTTATTTGAAGCGCTAGTTATTTGATCCATTTCATTATTGAAACAACGATGTTTTTTTCTTTATTTATTTAATAATATATCAAGAAACTTTGAAATGTTTGGATATATGAAAAATAGTAGAAGTTAGATCTGTTTGCTACCATTATAATTTGGTTTGAATCATTTAATTTTTCAAGATATATTATGTGGTAGTAACTTTGAAACGTGAAAAGAGAGGAGAAACAAAGGATCTAAAAAATTTGAATTGGTTCTACTCTACTGAATAAAAGATAGTAACAGATGAACTTAGACAATTTTTTTTTCTGAATTTTCTGATCTAAAACAATTTTCAAAGTTGAAATTTGAACTAACAGTTTCCTTTTAATTTTTAGTTTTAAAAAAAAAAATTAAATTTGAAATTTGAATTGAAAATTTTATTTGAATTTTTTATTTATTTTTATAATATAATTTTTCTAATTGAAGATTTTTTTTGAATTTTTTATATTTATTTTTATAATATAATTTTTCTGGTGCTTTCCCTTGTCATTCTAGGTGGATTTTATCTCTCCTATTTTAGATTAATAGAATTTTGCCAGTTTTTTTTTAAACTAAAATTTTGTAATGATGACACATGACACGTTTGCCTCTCCTATTATACATTGATAGATAATGATTAGTTCATGACATGATGATTATGGATTGATATCTGAGATTATCGGTACATTTCTTATTCTTTTTCTTCCTCTTAATAAGATATGTAATTGTTAGAATATATCATGTTTAGTCATCCCTCAATTAGAGACCCAGATTATGCTAGTATTAGATTTTCAACTTGGTTAGTGATGTGCCATGGAAACATGGCACATTCTATGTTTAAAATGGTGAAAATATGCATTAACTTAGGTAGTTTCATTGGAAATGATGTGGTTTTATGTGTTTTGATGGGAAAAAATAGGTTGGAGGTGGTTTTGGACTAAAAAAAGAAAAGAAAGTTTTTAAAAACTTAAGTACTATTCAAGTTATAGTCGTTAAGTCGTTGTACGACTCGTAACCAGACTCGTCATGATACCAGTGGCAAAAGTGAGAACTATTAAACCAAGTAAAGACTGATCATGACTCATAAGGAGTGACTATGAGTCATGGCATGCAACTCTAAAGATATCAGTGGGCTAAGAAAATTTTTAGAAGATTAAGTCATAGAAGACTATGAGTCATTGAGTTGGACAACGACTTGTTATGTAAAGACACACTGAGAATAGTGTATGAAGTCTTAAAGGTTGATGCTCCAGTGGTAACAAGTGAAGGCCACGATTCGTAAGGATTGACTATGAGTCATGGTTAAGAGTCATCTTGAAAATAAAATTTGAAGCCTTAAAGATGAAAGTTCACTGGAGTACCTATGGCTAGAAGAATATGACTCATAAGGAGACACTACGAGTCAAAACCACTAAAGACTAAAGAAAAAGATGATTGCAGGCAACGAGTGGAAACCATACTTAATGACTCATTGCTAGAGGCATAACTACTGCCAACATAATTTTCCTAATAGTATTTGGCTAGGTTTTCTTTGTGAGTTTGAGATACTCAAATGCCCTAGGGTTATTTCTTTATTAGGTCATGTAATTTTTATAATTTTCTTGATACATTCACATACTTTGATCATTGATATAATTGTTCTTGAGTTTTGGTTTCATATTTAAGTAGAGATTTAAGATTTTACTCTTTTATTATTGTGCAATAAATTACATGTATTTTTTTATTGATTTTTATGGATTGTTGCATAAGCATGAGTGGCTAATTTTTTTGGCAGGATTGTAGGAACTCTGGTCAATTAACTACGTGAGGAAAATGGGAGATTTATCTATCCCATTATAGCTTCTTGTATTGAAATATTTTTCATATTAATCATATCCTAAGCTACTCTAGAATCTTGGGAATTTTCTGTATTCAAGAGCATCAGCACAAGGAAGTTTAAGATTGGGAAAATGAGGTTACGACAGTAATTTGAGGCTATCAACTCTCTTCTAATTAACTTGATACTTAAAAGGTGAGTGTCATACTGAGGTTATGGATAAGGGATATATAACACCTAGGGATTTGTAGCCTTATTAAAATTCTTGGGTTTTGGACTTTCTGGAGTTGGTACGACTCAAGGGTATCATTCGTACCCTTGGATATGAGTTAAGGAATGGCTTGATGGCTCACTCATATGTTAGGTAGTATATTTGGCTTGGTTAATATCCAAGAAATGAATCACCACCATACGATTTATATGGTGTGATACGAGGGGTACAATGCCAAGTCATATGAAGCTTATTGAGTTGCCTAGTTGAAACTATCCAAAGTGCGGATATGGTTATAGTTTGGGCTAACAATCGTACCCTAAGGTATGCTTTGGTATGGTAAAGTTGTATTGGGATCAATGTGGAGGGTCTTGGTGAGGTTTAGGGTATGAGTTAGGGTACCACTCATACCGTAGGATACGGTTTGCATGGTTAGGTTGTACCTTCCTAGGAATGGATTTTCAACTTCTAAGTTATGGACCTTTTGGATATTTTCCACCCCAAAACCCTTATTTTACCACATTATGTAACCCATGGTAACCTCCCATAACTCACTTGGAAATGTACAACTAATCCCCAAGCACTCTTTAAATAATCTCTTGAAGATTGGAGGCTAGGGTTTCTACTAGTGTTCTTCAAATGGCTTAAGAGTCAAGTTTCTATCTGGAATCTTCTTATATAAGGAATGTTCTCTTCCCTCATTGTTAGTAACAACTAAAGGCATTATTTAATGTGTTTTAAACATTGAATTGTGAAATCATAAATGGTGGTTTTGAAACAATGTTGAGGGTCTTGATGCATGTTGTTTGGTATTGGTTTAAACTATGTTTTTACATATTTTTGGTAATGGTTTGCACATGTGGGTGCTTGATGGTTATGGTTTAACAAGTGGGAAATGAGTAACCCTAATTGTGATGGTTTATGCTTTGGTTTTGGTCTTAGTAAAGGTGTCCCCTCAACATGTTTGATAAAATGCCTAAAAGAATGTTTTCACTCTATTATTGAACTTTCATTGGAACTATTGCTTGGTATGATTTGGTAATAGAACCGTAAATAGATTTGCATGGTTTTGTATGGTTTAAATGGTATAAATGCTTTAAATGTTTGGAATTATCTAAAATAGTTTAAATGGTGTGAATGGCTTGGAATAGTTAAAGGGTAAGGTCTTAGTGGTTGTGGTTGGTTTAAATGAAAACCTTGTGGGGCACGTTAGAATCCCCTAAGTAAACATGTTAAAGGAATACTTGTGGGGTACAATGGAATCCCCCAAACTATTATAATAATGGTATACTTGCGAGGTACATGGGACTCCTCCAAGTTAACTTGGTAATTGGGTACACGGGAATTCCTTTACCTTAAAAGGTTTGGCTAAGGACAATACTTATAAGTTATAGTTGGTATGATGATACCATTATTAATAGCCTTGGTTAATAATAAATAGAATAATGGATTGGTTAGTTGGAAATAGTTTCAATTGGGCAATAATGGCCGGATGTGATAGCTAACTGTGAAGGTGGGAGTCTAATGGATAAACATTGGACACTCATATTTGTCAACTTGAGGGGTAGGTCATGGTGACCTTATATGATACTATAAGGTACATGAGAATTATCTAAGTACACTATACATATGTATCATGGCAGTTAAGGGTAATTAGGAATCTCTTACTCTTATGCTATCTTTAATTCGTGCATCTATATGCATCGGATCCCATTTAGGGGGTTACACTGGACCTATATAACCCATGGATGGTTAAGGACAGTTAAGCTACATATACCCAGGTTAATGGTTTCAAATGCATGCTAAGTCCTGTCCCTTTTCTCGGTATGGTTATATATGTATGTGTGGTTTGTATGGATATGGTTTGTTTACTTAGTTTTACTAGATGAAATTATTTTACCCTTATCCTGAGTACATGCTAGCGTTCACCCTCTAACCTATCTTTGGGCAGCTATATCCCCACGTGATGCAGAAATTGACCATTCCACTCCTCATGCTTAACATTCGAATTCATGATCAGATATTGGATTAAAGTGGTGAGCTTATATAGTTTTAGAAGGCATCTATTTATGTCATAGGTTATTTTACATATGTTCGTCTTTCATAGACTTTGGTTTTTGGCTATGGTCGGGGGCATATCCTGACTAGGTAGTCTTTGGTTTTGGTTTAAAGGATTTGTATGGACAATGTCGACTTCGGTATGGTTTGATCATGTATATATATAAAAAAATACATTGGGTTATTATTTTGATTTTGGTTTATGGATTGGCATGGTTATATAGTTGGATTGGATAGTTGGTTTTGATTATTGAGTGGGTTGAGTTGGTTAGGTTGGTATGAGATTTAGGCTTATCCTAAAGTCACCACATTTTTAATATTTTATCTTTTTATATATTCGGAGTCCATCCAACTCAGGGTACATTGGTTGGTTGGGTTGGGTATCAGGAGGTCTCCGATTTAGGTTAGACTTGAGATTGCCCATTATGACAATGCCCCAATTTGGGTTATGTCAAGTTGGTATCAGAGCCTTAGATTTTGGTGTCATGGAGTATCCACAAAGCTGTATCGATTAGCGTCTTACTTATGGGTGTGTTGGTGCACCATACTTATAATAAGGAGGCTACGAGGCATCTAGGAATATTTTACTTTATTGTTGTTCTACTTTCGGGCTATGGAGTTTAAGGTCATGAACTTTTCCATGGGACTTCCTTTCTTCAGTTTTTGGATTATGTCCTCTCAATGATCTAAAGTTCTTGGAAACTCACATGTCCCACTCAAGGACAACATTGGTGGATCTAGTCCAGCTCATGGGACACAAACCCGATCAGGGGTCGCAGTCTTTGGTTTTCCCCGTGGAATCCTATTGGTCTCCACTGACCCTATTTTATAAGGTGAAAATCATTTTCGGTTACCTCAAGGAGAGGTTACTAATGCCGAGTTTTAATATTTTGTTAATCTATTGACCTAGATAGTGTCAACTCTGTCCCACCGATCCGGTCCTATTAGTACGAGGAAAAATGAGGCAAGGTTAGGAAATAGGCAAAGTAAAGGGTCTCGGTTTTCTAGACAAAGAGGAGGCCAATGGTATGGTGGTAAGTGGTCAAAGAGGAAGAGTTGGGTGAGTCCTAACCTTTTTTCTATAGCTAATGCTCCCGCTCCCTACCCGAATTCATTGGGAGACAGGTGTTCTCAGATTGGTAATGCTTCTAGGGCAAGGTACCCAATCTTGGGCTATTGGGGCCTAATCTGCATCATCCTATCCTTCTTGTAGATTTTGTGGTTTGTCGCACCGTAATTGTTGCAAGGAAGGAAGGAGTCATTATTTAGTTGTGGTCAATTGGGTCATATACAATGGGAATATCCTATAAGGATTGTCATTTGAGAAAATAGGATATCAGTTGCTACTTCCGTAGCTCTTACACCAAAGGGTGCTACTTTGGGTTTCAGCTCTGGTCGGTATCGTGTTAATGCTCTTACTATTCCTTAGGAGTTTGTGGCATCTTTTAATGTCGACACGGGTATGTTGAAAACTCCTTCCTTTGTGGTGTGAATGGTTTACTTGGTTTGGGGTCCCCTCTCTTTTGTGACCTTATTTGTGGCTATGTATTTTGGATCTAAGGTTAATCTGAGCTCTTTTCTTTTCTATCTTTACTGGATAGGTGACACTGTAATTACTAAAAAAGTTTGTGAGGATACGTGGTATCCATCGGTAATAAAGTTGTCTTGGTGGATTTGTTTGACTCAGATTTGGAGGATTTAGATGTCATTCGGGGGATGGAATTGGTTGCACTCATGCTATGCGTCCTTAGGTTGTCAGATCCATAAAAAGGTTATCTTTAGGCTCCATGGTAAGTTGGTTATGGATTGAAAGGGTGGTTTCATTCCCTGGCTATTAAGAGAAAGGTTACATGATATCTTAGAACTCGGAGATTGGTCTCCAAGAGGTGTCTCTACCATTTGGTTTGGGTTAAAGGTTCTAACTAAGAAGATCTTTCTTTCATTTGATTTAGGTGGTGCATGAATTTCTTGGGATCCTTTTTGATGACCCTCATGATGTCTTTCTAATGGGGAGGTTGGTTTGGGATTGGTCTTATTTTGGACACTTGTACAATTTCTATTCTTTCTCTATAGAATAGTTTCAATTAGGTTAAAGTAGCTTAAGAAAGAATAAGGAATCTCTTAGATGAATTATTTCATCTTTTCTAGTGTTCTCTCTATGGGATGGACCGTGTATATGCATATTCTATATGGGGTGCTTTGTTAGTGGTGCGTGGTAGTTAATGAATGCTAGGTTTGATCCTAGATATTGATTTTGATAAAAGAAGTATTTAAATTGGGGATAGCAATATGGGCATGGTGGATGTAAATTAGTAGATTGGATGAGGTGTGCGGAATGGGTAAGGTTAGTGGCTTAGGGAATACAATAGTGGTAAAGTGTGACATATAGGACAAAAGTTCATGTTAAATGAAGGGATTGGAGGTTTAGTCACTAGATAGGTTAGAGCATGAAGTCTATATGACTATGACAGGCTCTAGATGGCATTTAGGGTGAATAAGGTTTTGGGTATAGGAGAACCAAGCATTTCTGTTGTACATCCTTGGTGATGACTTTAGAGCAGAATATTGTACCTATACATTTTATAAGATAAATGTTGAGGGGTAGTCTTAAATTTTCTTCTAGCGGTGGACTCTAAGGAAAGGTTGGGTTGCATATTCTAGTGATTCTCTTCTATTGCAGTTAAGAGAGTACTTTACTAGTGTTGCATGCATTCTTATAGCACTTATGCCTAAGGTTCGCATTTTGCATTCGCCTTGTTCCCTGGATATGAGTCTTGAGCCTTTATATTTTAATACCTACGGTATATATGGTTGGGTTTCTTTTGGTATCCAATCCTAAGGGCTCATTTTGTGATATGGTTATCTTGGGATGGTCCTTCATTTATGATCTAGGTGGTTGCTATGAAGTACTCCATGCCTATAGTGTCGTGTCTTATTTTGGAGGTGTTTCCTTGAGTGGCATGGATAATTATTATAATTTGGCTCCTTAAATGACCCTTCTTGTGATAGGGTGGTAGTGGATTTGGAGGTGTGGTGATGTTTTGAAATAGGGAATATAGAGGTTCCTAAGTGGTGGTGATGATAGGGTGGCTACTAGAACTAAGGTTTTGAAAGGTGAGGTAAGGTTATCATCATAAGGAATGGATAGAAAAGGAATAAGTGGTGAAAACCCTTGTAAAAATGATAGAGGGTACTAGATCTTTGGAAGGATAGATCATACTGCAGATATAGAAAAGGTAGGCTTGAATATTGTGATTGGTAGATATACCAATAGTTGTGTTGGGTACTTAAGAGGCTTGGGGAGGCATGTTTTATGAATTGCTTTCATGGCATAATAGATATATGGTTTTGGGTTTATATATATATTGGAGGTATTGGTTATAGTTTCCCCTTTGTCTTTTACATATGGTTTTTATATTATATTGGCAATGGAAGCAGATTAGTATTTTGGGATAGATGTAAGGAGTAGAGCCCGGTGGCCTAAGTTAACTCTTTTTAGTGTATATCTAGACTCAAGCTCTCGTAGTAATGTGTCCTTGGGAAATTGTAAGTTGAATTGGATTTGCTCTCTAGCATAAGTTCCATTCATCCGATATTCTATGTGTTTATGTGGAGGTAAGGTGTGGTGAATCCTTCATTGGTTGGTTTCTTTGGGTGGTATTGGTATATCAGATTTCTTGCTCTTTAGGGAGGTCCGGTGAGGATCTTGGATTGGTAAGTTCGCCTGTTGTGAACAGAAGGCGTGACTTCAGTGAAGGTTCTATGGTGGAACCAAAAGTCCGAGGAAGCCATTTGGGATGCGGAAGGGGACATGGAGTCCAAGTATCCGCGTTGGTTCTTTATTTTGGAAACTCATGCGTAAGGTATGTGTTCTTTAACTCATCTTGGTTTTCTAACTTGGTTAAAGAAAAGGATGGTTTCTTTTGCATCCTTGTTTTCTAACTTAGTTAAAGGTCGAAATGGAGGTATTGGGGTGTAAACCATGCTTGGGGTATGTGGTGATCTTCTCATTGTGGTATATGTCCTTATCTTCTATTTTGGTTGGAGGAAAGTTTGATAGGTGTTAATGTGTTATCTCGTGCATGTTCTTACCCTTGCTCGTTATTCAAGGATGAATGATCCTAGTAGGGGAGACTATAATACCCTAGCATTTGGATCCTTGCAATAATTTTTAGGTTTTGGACTTTCTAGACTTGGTACGACTCAAGGGTACTATCGTACCCTTAAATACGAGTTAGGGGATAGCTTGATGGTTCACTCATATGTTGGGTTGTAGGGTTGGCTTGGTTACTGTCCAAGATAATACTCACCACCATACAAGTCATATGGTGGGATACTAGGGGTACAATGCTAAGTCATATGAAGCTTATTGAGTTGCCTAGTTAAAACTGTCCAAGGTACGGATATGGGTACGATTTGGGGTACCAATCATACCCTAAGGTACGAGTTGGTGTGGTGAAGTCGTATTGGGACCAGTGTGGAGGGTCTTGGTGAGGTCTAGGGTATGAGTTAGGGTACCACTCGTACCCTAGGATACAGTTTGCATGGTTGGGTCGTACCCTCCTGGGAATGGATTTTTAACTTTTAAATTGGGGACCTTTTGGACATTTCCCACCCCAAAACCCTTATCTCCCCACGTTATATATCCCTTGGTGGCCTCCCATAACTCACTTGGAAAGGTAGAAACACTCTCAAAACTCTCTTTAAACACTCCCTTGAAGATTGGAGGCTGGGGTTTCTACAAGTGTTCTTCAAAGGGCTCAAGAGTCAAGTTTCTCTTCAGAATCTTTTTGTATAACGCATGTTCTTTCCCTCATTGTTAGTTCCAACTAAAGGGATGATTTAATGTGTTTTAAAAATTGAATGTGAAATCATAAATGGTGGTTTTTAAACAATGTTAAGGGTCTTGATGCATGTTGTTTGGTATTGGTTTAAACTATGTTTTTACATGTTTTTGGTAATGGTTTGCACATGTGGGTTCTTGTTGGTTATGGTTTAACAAATGGGCAAGGAGTAACCCTAATTATGATGGTTTACGCTTTGTTTATGGTTTGTGTAAAGGTATGCCCTTAATATGTTCGCTAAAATACTTAAAAGAATGTTTTCACTTTATTGTTGAACTTTTATTGTAACTATTGCATGGTATGGTTTGGCAATGGAACCCTAAATGGATTTGGATGGTTTTTCATGGTTTGAATGGTATAAATGCTTTAAATGTTTGGAATGGTCTAAAATGGTTTAAATGGTGTGAATGGTTAAAGGGTAAGGTCTTGGTAGTTATGGTTGGTTTAAATGAAAACCTTGCAGGGTACGTTGGAATCCACCAAGTGAATGAAATAATGAAATTGGTTCGAATACTGGCTATGGCTTAATTGAACATCCTTATAGGTTTCAATGGAATCCCCTAAGTAAACATGTTAAAGGAACACTTGTGGGGTACAATGGAATCCGCCAATCTAATATAATAATGGCATACTTGCGGGGTACATGAGACTCCCTCAAGTTAACTTAGTAATCGGGTATACAGGAAACCTTTTACCTTAAAAGGTTTGGCTAAGGACAATACTTGCAAGTTATAGTCGGTATGACGATACCACTATGAATAGCATTGGTTAATAATAAATGGAATAATGGATTGGTTGGTTGGAAATGGTTTTAATTAGGCAATAATGACAGGGTGTGATAGGTAATCGTAAAGGTGGAAGTCCAATGGATGAACACTGGAAACTCACATTTGCCGACATGAGGGGTAGGTCATGGAGATCTTATATGATACTATGAGGTAATGGGAATCCTTTAAGTACACTGTACATATGTAAAATAGAGGGTAAGGGTACTTGGGAATCCCTTACTCTTATGTTATCTACAGTTCGTGTGGCTACACGCATCAGGGCTTGTTTAGGGGGTTAAACTGGATCCATATAGCATGTGGGTAGTTAAGGGCGGTTAAGCTGCACATACATAGGTTAATGGTTTCAAATGCATCCTAAGCCCGGTCCCCTTTCCCATCATGATTATATATGTATATGTATGGTTTGTATTCATATAGTCGGTTTACTTGGTTTTACTGGATGACATTATTTTATCCTTATCCTGAGTGCATGCTTGCATTCACTCGCTAACCCTTCTTCAGGCAGCTATTCCAAAAAGAGCTTGGGATGACCCTCTTGTTATACCTTCCCCCGCTCCAGGTGATCCAGAGAATATTACTAATAGAAAAAGAGAGTTATGTTAGCAGAGGCAACTAAACAGTAAAGAATAGCGGCTGAGGAGGACTGGTTAGATCAGTAGACAGAGCTAGCCAAGCCAAGACCAGTAGCTGGTCGTCTAGCAGCACTCAATGGTGATCATGATTGATCTATAGGTGTCAGAGCTCGAGTAATCCCAACCTATAAATATTTACCACTATATGATGAAGATAAGGACATAGGTTATGTTGTGCCTGCTGAGACAAGAGCCATTGTTCCTCTTACTCTTCCCCCCTAATGTGAAGTTCAATATTAGTAGTGCAATGATCCAGCTGCTGAATTTAAAAAGTGTATTTTGAGATTTTCAATAGATGATATGAACATACGTCTTGCCAATTTTACTGTGATCTGCACTTCGTACACCATTCTGGGATGGATCAGGAAATATTGAGATTGAGGTTGTTCCCATTCTCGTTGATAGGAGAAGCATCATTGTGGTTGGGGGAACTTTCTAGAGGCTCAATCACGACTTAGAATGAGCTACATAGATAGGTTTTGAATTAATTCTTCCCTCCTGCTAGGATGCTGCAGCTAAAAGATAAAATTTAAAATTTTCGACAATTGCCTGCAGAGTCCTTGTATGAGGCATGGTTTCAGTAGAAAAAAAATGGTACCTAATCATCGGATTTCAGGGTCAAATTTGCTAGAGATATTTTATAGATCCTCGAATATTAGCTCTAGGGCGATGGCAGAAAAAATATCTTGAGGCGCATTGATACGTCTGCGTTAGAATATACCGCAGGAAATACTAGATGAGATCTCTGTCACTAACCGAGGATGGAAAATACAGGAGGCTGATAGAGGTGCTGGTACTATAACATTGGTGTCACTAGTGAGTACAGAGCTGGTGATAATTTGGTAGCACAAGAAGTTGCACAGCTCAGAACAAATATCAGGCTGCTTATAAAATAATTTACAGTAATGACTACTGAAAAGGTGAATGCAGTAGGGGGCACAGGGAACTACTTCCATTGCTTATGAGTTTGATGAAAATAAGGAAGCAAAGAATCTGGATTGAGATGTGGTGGGTTTTCAATCCAGAGAGAAAGAAAACCAAGGTCGAAACTACTATGATGACAGGTACTGAGATAGGGGCAAAGAATGAGATGGTGATTGGATGTGTAACGATGACTATAAAGAGAAGAGTGACAAATATGTTCCATCGGGTAGCCGATATACCGAGTTGAGAATGGAAACAATGTTGTCAAAGTTAGTAAAATGTTAAGAAAGTCAGGAAAGCTGCCTTAAGGAGATTAAGGCAAACATATCAAGGCTGCATTAGAAAGTTGAATCACACCCCATCCTCATCAAACAATTAGAGCAGCAGTTTGGCCAAACGTCGGCCACATTAAATCAAAGGCAGCCTATTATTGTTCCAATAATATAGTACAAGATTTGAAGAATGATACTTATTTTCATGCCTCTACCACTTGGAGTGGTAAGACCACCATGGATTCTCCCGTGCACACTGAAGTTGAGCCAATGAATGATGATGTTATTACTAATATTGAGAAAACACCTGAAGCTGAAGATAAAAAATCTTTAGATGTTGATAATAGTAATAAGAAGGATACATGTAAGGATAAGGTTGATGAGCCTAGTTTGAAGACTATTTTGAGACCTCCCGCTCCTTTTTCTCAGAGGCTGAAAAAGAAGCAAGGAAAAGGTAAATATTAGATGTTTTGATATTGAAGAAACTGTTTGTTAATATTCCATTTGTAGAGGCATTGGAGAAAATGCCTGTGTATGCAAAATTCATGAAAGATCTGGTCTCTAGAAAGTAGATTGTGAGCTATGATCCCTCTGACAATATGCATTATTGCAGTCCTATTGCTTCTACATCATTAGTGGAGAAGAAGGAGAAACCTGGAGCCTTCACCATTCCATGTACCACTAGGTCCTTCAAATTTTCTTGGGCTTTATGTGATCTAGGAGCCAATATAAATCTTATGCCGCTGGTTATGTTTAAGAAGTTAGGGTTGGGGCACCCAAACCAACATCGATGAGATTGTTGATGGCTGATCGGGCCATGAAAAAATCAGTCAGTATTCTTTGTGATGTGTTGGTAAAGGTTCCATCCTTCATATTTCTTGTTGATTTCATAATACTTGAATGTAAGGTGGACTTCCAAGTCCCTATCATCTTGGACAGACCCTTCCTAACTACGGGTGAGGAATTGGTTGATATGAAGTTGGAGAAGATGAGGTTTACACTCAAAAATGAACAGGTAATCTTTAATGTATGCCTGTGGATGCAACATCCTGATGATATAAGAATTGTGTCGGTAATAGACACCATTGATGGTGAGGTTGATGCAGTTATTATTCCAATTGAGGAGCGACTGCGCCTTGAAGCATTAGCAGCGATGATTGTGAATTTTGAGTGATGGAATTGAATAATATAATAAGATGGTATGTGCTCTATATGGGAGAGGTTCTTACACTTATGCTCCAAATAAGGTTGATCTATATTTGAAAAATAGAACCACTCCTCTCGCTCATCCATAAATTAAGGATCCATCGATGTTAGAGTTGAAGGCTCTCCCATCTCACTTGCCCTATACCTTTTTAGGGCCTGACTATACTTTTCCAGTGATTATTATAGCTGACTTCGTTGACACAGAGGTAAAAACATTGTTATCAGTGTTGCAGTGGTTCAATAGAGCTATAGGATGGACCATTGCAGATAATGTGGATTTTTACTAGGCATTTGTACTCACAAGATCTAGCTGGAATCAGACTGCATCCCTATTATTGAGCATCAACATTGACTAAATCCTTCTATGCAGGAGGTGGTAAATAAAGAAAGTATCAAATGGCTATATGCTGACGTAGTTTACCCCTTTGTTAATAACAAGTGGGTCAGTCCTATTCAGTGGTTCCAAAGAAAGGCAAAATTATTTTCATGCCAAATGAGAAGAATGAGCTCGTGCTAATGAGACTAATCATAGGTTGGAGAGTGTGAATAGACTACAGGAAGCTAAACACATGGACACAAAAAGACCACTTCCCAATGCCCTTTATGGATCAGGTGCTGAATAGACTTTTGGAAGGAGGCTGGTATTGCTTTCTTGATAGTTATTCAGGTTATAATCAGATCACTATTGCTCTAGAATATCAAGATAAGATGACTTTTACCTACCCTTATGGGACTTTTGCATTCAAGAGAATGCCAATCGGTTTGTGCAATGGTCCCGCCACCTTTCAGAGATGCATGATGTCAATATTCTCTAATATGGTGAAAGAAACCTTTAAGGTGTTTATGGATAATTTTTTTGTGGTTTGTGATTCCTTTGAGGACTATTTTGTCCATTTCGCTAATGATGTACGTTGATGTAAGGAATGCAATTTGGTGCTAAACCGAGAGAAATGCCATTTTATGGTGAAAGAAGAAATTGTGTTTGGACATAAGATCTCAAAATAGGGAATAGAGATGGACAAAGAAAAAATTAAAGTAATTGAGAAGCTATCACCACCAGTCTTGGTGAAGGGTATTTGAAGCTTTTAGGCCATGCTGGCTTTTACAGGAGATTCATCAAGGATTTCTCAAAGATTGCAAATTCTCTTTGCAATCTACTTGAGAAAGAGGTGAAGTTTTATTTTGATAAGGTATGTTTGAAGGATTTTATGTGCTTGAAGGAGCAATTGGTGCCAGCCCCTATTATAGTATCCCCGACTGGTTTCTGCCATTTGAGATCATGTATGATGCAAGTGGTGTGGCTCTAGGTTCTATCCTAGGCCAAAGATGAGAGAAGGTACTTCATCCTGTGTACTATGGTAAAAAGGCATTAAACTATGCTTAAAAGAATTACTATTACCAAACAAGAGTAACTAGGAGTGATTTTTGCCTTCAAAAAGTTTTGGTCCTATCTAATTAGGACTAAGGTTATTGTTCATACAGACCATGCAACATTGAGATACCTAATGGAAAAGAAAGATACAAAACCAAGATTGATTTGTTGGGTTCTCTTACTACAAGAGTTTGATTTTTGAAGTGAAGGATCGAAAAAACAATAAAAATCAAGTTGCATATAAGTTGTCCAGACTTGAGGAAAAAGCAAATGCAGAAAATAGGGATGGGCTTGAAATCTATGATACTTTTCTAGACGAGCAGATTTTGGCAGCACCGTAAGATCTAATCCCATGATTTGCTGATTTTGTGAATTACTTGGCAAGTGATCTTGTCCTTGAAAACTTGTCCTTTCAGCAGCGAAAAAGATTTATGCATGAGGTAAGAAAATTCTTCTGGGATAGACCATATCTATTCATAACTAATGCGGATGATATGATTCGTAGGTGCATTCTAGAGGTAAAAATGATGAGTATTCTTGAGTCTTATGATGCTTCACCTGTTGGTGGTCACCATGGAGGAACTCGCACAACCTATATGATCTTACAATGTGGGTACTACTGGCATACCATATACAAAGATGCTTGTGAATTTGTTGTAGCCTGTGACCAATTCCATCCTCAAGGCAATATTTTGAGGCGCCATGAACTCCCTATGACCCCTATTTTAAAGTTGGAGCTGTATCATGTGTGCGCTGTGGATTTTATAAGGCCGTTTATGAGCTTCTATGGCATGAGGTATATTTTTCTTGTGGTTGATTATGTGTCCAGATGGGTTGAAGCGGTAGCGCTCTCTAATAATGAAAGTAGAAGTGTCACTACGTTCGTAAAAAACATATATTTTCTCTATTTGGCACACTGCGTGTAATAATCAATAATAGTGGATCGCATTTCTATAATCGTCTGTTCAAGAGTTTGGTTGAGAAATATAGAGTAAAGCATAAGGTGGTAACACCTAATCACCCTCAGACAAGCAGACAAGTTGAGGTCTCCAATAGATAGATTAAGTCTATTTTGGCAAAGACTGTGAATGATAATAGGACTGATTGGTCGAAAAAGTTGGATGATGCTTTATGGGACTACCAGACAACTTATAAAACCCCTATAGGTGCTTCTCCATATCAGCTTGTGTTGGTCAAGGCATGCCACTTTCCTGTTGAGCTTGAGCATAAGGCACTATGGGTATTGAGAAAGATGAATTTTGAGTGGCATGATGCAGTAAAGATGAGGATGAGCAAAGTGAAAGAGTTGGATGAATTTTGACTCCGCGCTTATGGAAGTTTTGCACTATACAAGGAGAAGATGAAGTTGCATCATGAATGAAAAATTGAGAAAAGATTATTTGAGCAAGGTGATAAGGTGTTGCTATATAATTTGAGACTTTGCTTGTTCCATAGCAAGCTGAAGTCTAGGTGGTATGAACCGTTCAATATGGTAAGGGTATTCCAATATGGTGCTATAGATTAAAGCATGATGGTGAAGCCCCGTTCAAAGTGAATAGGCAAAAGGTCAAGCATTATATGGGTAATACTAAGAAAGTAAAGGTGATTGATGATGTGAGCCTTGGTGAAGTTTGAGTAACCACGACAACTGAGTCGTTCCGCAATGTTAAATCAGGCACTGTAAGGGAGGTAAACCATGGGGCTGGTTGGTGAGATTTGGGTATCCAACCTAGCCATGTCATACTGTGATGTTAAATCAAGTGTTACATGGGACGCAACCTATGTTTTATACTTATTTGATTATAGGATAACTTGTGTGTTCAATTTGCAGGGCTGGAGACTGTAGGAACAAAACAAAATTTTTTTCTGGTGCCAGGCCGTGAAACTCACTTTACGAGTTGTAATCAAACTTTGCGACTTGTCATCTAAATTGTAGACCCCTGTAACTCAAACATCTCTAAGGTATTTTGGTCTCTGGAGTCATTACGACTCTCAGAATGAGTCGTAGTCATTGACTACGACTTATCCCCTTGAGTAGTAATGACTAGAGACCCAGGTAAGGTTTCAGTCATTATGAAGGGAGAATACGAACCATAGTGTGTGGTTACGAGTCGTACTCAAGACTCGTAACAGGTCTGACATTGTGGTCCTAGCGGGTCAACCCAAGCCAATTTACTTTGTTAATAAAAGAAAAAGTCAATACCAATGATTGAACTTCCTATTTTTTTTAAAAAAAATGACTTTCCCCAGTCCAAAAGTCGACCAATACACAAAAATCACACACCATATTCATCTTATCTTCAAAATTTAATATCTCCCATAAGTCAAGAATCTCTAAAGTTAAGGCTCTAAAACCGTATAAGCTAAATCCAAAAGAATCTAGAGCAAGTAATCAAGTAAGTTTTCCATGCTTAAATTATTAGATCTTGAGCTGAAATTGCATTGGGTGTAAAATTGATTTGGTTCCTTGATTAATGTATTCTACACAATAACATAATGTATCGAGTCCTAATCTTAAGGAAAATTGCAATGTAATATGTCAATGGGAGTAACTGCATAATGTATATTAAATTGAAGATTAGGAATGGAGGAGTGATATGTGAAATGCAAAATATGTTGTGCTTTGTTGTGTTGGGAATGAGAAGTGGAACCAACTATTCTAATCATCCATGTTACAGTGGCTACTGGATTCTTAACGACTCGTAGGGTCACCTAACTAGTCGTTAAGTGACTCATAACCACTGGAAACATGGTTGATTAGAAGAGTGTAGGTTCTGTTAACATTGTGACTCATCTCAACTAGTCGTAGTTACATTATATGACTCGTAGTCTGGAGTCGTAATGATTGGGAGAGGTATTTCATCAAGAGAGTAATTTTGGCCAGACAACAAGTGTTGGTAATGAGTCGTAGCGTAACATTACGACTCGTTAGGAGGACTCATTGCTTGACAAGTGATTACTAATTAGGCATCCTTCCACCTTATAAGTGTTATTACAAAGCTAACACCGAAGAAGAATACCCAAAATAAGCCTTCCCCAAATTCTACTCTTCACCTAAAAAATAAGGACAACGATAAATCAAGCAATGACCTCAAAAAATATCCAAATGTGGGGAAGGTTGATACAAGGAAAAAGTGACCCATGGGTAAGAAAGCAACTGTAGTAGAGAAACACCCCCTAGGTATGAACCAAGGATGAAGAACCCTATCACCTCACCACTTTATTCACCATCAACTTCCGATGAGGAAAATGATAATGATGAAGAAAATAGTGAGAATGTTGGTGAGCAAGAATCAGGGTCTGAGGAAGATAAAAATGGGGACCATAATGAGGAGGACGATGGGCCTACATCTGGATAAGATAGCAATGAGGAGAGTGGCAGTCCAGTTAGAGAAGTATCACCACCACAAGTACCACCCACTCCACTTTCCATCGAGGCTTATCCTGTGCCTATCATTAAATAGTAGGGGTACCCACGAATGCAGGCCCTATATGTAAAACATAGTGCCATAAATACTGAAATAAAAATCCCCTGAGAAGTCTTTATCTTCAGAAAAGGTTGACCAAAATAGGCTTGTCTGAGATGCTTTCATTTGATGCTCGGTTTAAGCAATATAAGTTCGAGTGGATGACTATAACACCAAGACATTACAATTAAGCATTGGTACATGAGTTTTACGCTGCGTATCAAATGATGTTGAAAAGGCAAAATTCGCAGGGAAATTTGTGTAGGGGTTCAGACCTAATATTAGATTTGGTAATTTGAGGTGTTCGGGTGAATATTTTTGCTCAGAGCATCTCCTAAATCCTCCATGGACCAGAGTTTGTATTACCGAACAACACCACAAAGATAGATTTCTGAGTAGAGGAGATTAATAAAGTAAAGTTAAATAATAGGTTCGGAAGACAGTCTTGTTCAATTTTGGTGAATGGAAGGGATCATTGCTATGGATCAGGAAGAGGATCCATGGTAGTTGGAGGGGTTGGAAAATCATCGTCAATCAAGAAACACATCCTGAACTTCTAAGAAAAATCTTGGTGGATCCTAGTTAGACACCGACTAAGTCTTAATTTATTGAAAAATATTGTGGGTCCATAAATAATAGCACTAATAGTAAGTATAATAATGGGCTACGAGATAGATTTATCCAAGTAGATAGCATGAGGTATCAGAGATAGGATGATGAGTATCAATACGGTGATTACCTTTCCATGTCTCTTGATACAGATGTGCATCGATGCAAGAGTGCCACAGCTCCAAAGGATGATCAGATCTTGAGGCCAAAAACCATCATAAATTTGGGTTTAATTAGAGATTTGCCTAACCCCATCTCCAGGTCAGCTAAGTTGGAGGCCATTATAATCCAAGGGGCGTTTGAGGCCGGTGGGCCAGGACACGAAACCACAGGGTTCACTGAATTGGATGACACCCCTACTGAGACCGTCAAGTCTGAGCCCCAGGCCTCTGATGCAATGAGGACATCCCAAACTCAGCCTTCACCATCATCTGCAACACCGTGATCATCCACATATAGGTTGGTCTCGGCTGGCTATACATTAGTGTTGCAGTCATTTTTATCGGACGTACAGAAGAGGATGAATATAGCAGAGATGAAATTATTAAATTAGGAGTAAAGCCTTGGGTTGAAAATAAGATATGGGATGAGATGATAGCAATGTAGGTGAGATTTTATGGGTTTAAGCATCACATAGTCGATAACTTGAGGGTAACCGATCCCTAAATTTAAAAAGTGTACAGGCCGAGCTAGCTGCACTACTTAAGTCAATTGAAGAGATACACGATAGGCTGATCCTCCCAATACTTGTTATTTAGGAAATCTATGAGGAAAAAGAGGTTGAGAATTTTTCTGGTGTTAGAGACTGATGTTAGGTGTATTTATGCATTCTAACATTGTTATTTTAGCCTATTTAGCCTTGTTTTGAAGATGATTCGTATGCTATATGTGTTTATAATAATATAAATATTCATACAAGTATTCAGGTATGTGTTTACAATGTTTAATGGTATTTTCACACGAGTTTTGATTCAAATTGATCATTTAGAATTCGACCAAGAAAACTAGTGTGACTGACTTGAGCTAGGTGTTTGTCTAGTCTATTGTGTTTGGTTCTAACATGTTTAATGAGTTACTAAGGTTTTTATTGTGTATTTATATGTTAACAAACTTGGTTATAATGTTCAAAGGTTAATTGGATCAAGACAAAAGTCAAAACAATAAGCTTGAGATCAATGTGGGCAAGCCTAGTCTTAGCTCGTGTTTCTAGTTCACTCTAAATTGTTGTTTTTAATGCTATAGGATGCTTGGTGAATGGATTATAATGATATATTAAGAATATACAAGCTTCAAATCAAGTGGAAATAACTCAAAAAGGCTTGGAATGGATCAATGAAAGCACAATACACAAACTTGATGCAATTTGGATACCTGGAATGTCCAGGGTGCGTGGTGGACCTTGGGAATGGACTATTGGCATGTACGACACACAAAAAGATTCAAAAAGGACCTAAAATAGTAAACCACCATGATATTTTCCTAATAGAGATGAAGGAGGTACTGTATCGCGGTAATGAGCCAATCAATATTTGTCACATCCAGTAGCTCATCGCGATTAGACCGCTTCGTGGGCTAATAGTGATAAGCATGCTAGAGAGATTCAATGACTATCAAAAGCAGAAAAATATGTGTCCAGATGAAAAAGGACACTATGGAAACCTAATCCTATTAGATTTATGACTTGTCTACTATAAATATAACGTGTTAAATTCTATTTTGGATATCTTGAAATGGCTGGGAGCATTGAGGAGGCTAATAAAACTTTATTTTAGGTTTTTATTCTTTAATTTAGCTTTCTTTATGGTTATCAACATTCATACAATTATCTGGATATTAATTATGGATATGAGTGGCTAAAAACTCTATTTCCGGGGTTAAAGCCAACAACATGAGTACTATTATTTTGAATTAATTTCGTTTGATTTGTTTATCATTATTGGTTGTTTGTTTATTCTTGATTTAACTATTTGATGAATTGATCACCTAGAAAATACATTCATTGTCGACCTTGTGATCTTGGGAGAGGGAATAGGGTGATAGAACATGGGAATGAACAAATTATGGTTTGTATTCTTTTATGAAATAAGGAATTCAAATTAGCATCTAGGACAGGGATTTACTTAGAAGCCTTACTTAATTTATATATAGGATGATAGCTTACAGAACTTAATTGGATTATTACATCCTCACTCAATGATGTAGTTGTAATGTCCAAATTAGGTAAATGATTAGAGGTCAGGAGACCATGATCATGCAATTAACCCTACGAATCTACAACTAAGATAAGCAAGCTAATGAATGAAGTTCAATAACGTAGTATGATTGTTCGAAGTGCTTTAACCCTAGGCTTTACTCCATTGATTATTTCAAGACCTTTATTTTACGCATTATTTCTTTTACTTTATTTTACAAATATTCAAAACTCTATTTTGGTTACGCTTGCATCAATTGAATCTAAATTATGAACTAGAATCGAATAGTTGTTAGATCAAGTCCATGTGGGATCGATACTTGTCCTTCTTTAAGTCTACTTTACTACTTGATAGACCACGTACACTTATGTATGCACTTGGGCGCTATCAGAGACCCAACCCCCACAACCGGTGTGAAGGAAATAAAGAAAGAGATAAAAAACTGAGAAAAAAATATTGAGGTGGAAAAAATAGCTAGTGTGTATGATGAGTTGGACCGGTAGGTTAGGGTATAAGAGAGAGCATCGGGGGCAGGTAGTTCAAGACTAGTTGATGCTGGTGATTTGAGTAGTAGGACAACCCTACCTCCCAAGCCATCATTGAGCGCACCGATCTCCACCAATACTTCTGCTAATTTGAGTGCTCCGATCACCACTAGGGCCACTAATGCTGAGAGTTGGGCCCATCCTGAGGCCCCACATCTTGATATAGTTGATTTGGCACCTTGGGCACCCAGGTATGTCGCTACCCTTTATTTTATATTTCTAGATGCACTGGGGATAATGCATAGGTATTTATTTAGGGGTGGGGGTGTATCGCATAACCTCACTAAGTTGTTGTTGTCCTGTTTCTTTCCTGTCAGTTGTGGTTTGAATACAGAACCGTTATGTTTGTAGTTTTGTTTATATGTTCTATGATGTGTTAGTATGCGTTGTGCGATACTTATATGGACAGAAACTAAGTAGCCAAGGCAGTTAATTTTTTTGGTATGTGTTGTCCTGGAAACAATACCTCTCCTAAAATTTTGATAACTGTGTGATCTGCGTATGTATGTCTCTACCGTGACTCTAGTAATGACATTAGAAATTAGGGATGAAATAATTATAGTAAAATAACTGCCTGAACTGGATAGGTAGTGACTGGCAATGTGACCCTGTACATTGTGCATGTGAGTCAGTACTTTATTCTCAGTATGTATGGAATCCAGAACTTTCTCCGTTTCTCTTACCTAGAGTGTAGGATGGTCGGTTAGGAGATGATCACAGGCTATTTTTGTGATTAGTCCACTTGAGCCTAAAATTCCAAACCAAACAAAACATGAATCCCTTGATCCTAAATTTGCACTTAATAAACCTAACTTATTTTGTTTACACCTATTTTCACCTGCTCGTTCGACTACAATGAACTTTTTTTAGACATGGTACTCCATGGACACTGTGCACCTCAACTCAGGAAAATTACCTAAGTTGAGGGCAACTATTATTAGGGTGCTTAGGATAAAGTGGGTATGAAGAAAGGGTGATAGAAATAAAAAAGGAGTAGGATTGGGTGTGGTAAATAAAAAATTATATAATAGAAATTACAAAACAAGAAAAATAATAAATAAAAGGAACCACATGTAACGCCTCAGAAGTACCCCCTGGACGTCACACGGTGCTTAAGACTATGACTAGTCCTAAGCTAACCCACAAAGCCTACTTAACTTGAAACTCATATGGTAAGTGAACTAAAATATTTGAAGATAAATGAATTCATGGCTTAACTATGAGTCTTTAAATTGGGAATGTTAAGCAAACACTTTGAACTTAAAACATAATCAATCTAACAAGCCTCTAATACTGACTAGAGAGCCACTAGGACAGACCTCAGCTGACTCGAACATAAACTAAAGTCAAATAACTAAAATACTTTCATCTATGAACCAATGTCTGATAAACTGGGTCCTCAGACTATGAGGACTCACCAAAAGTCAAGATATAGTTGATGATGCCCATAGTCAATTATGCTACTGAAAAGGAGCACCAGAACCTATATTATAAGATAATGTAGAACATAGACATTTTTATGGGTCAGTACCTTTTAAATGTACATAGTATGTGAGGGTAAATGCATAAGTAAAACGATAACTGAATGTACTTATAAACTTTCAAATGATGCATGCTAAGTGTAAATGACTCACCTTTTACTTGAATACAACAAAGATTGCAAGATCATAAACATGCATAATAAAGCATAATAATAAACTTTGTGAGCCATAAAACTTACTTTCTATAAGCTTTACTTTTATTCTTTCTTTAGGAGATTCTTCTAACTGACATAAACCATGTGAGCTATCATGGAGTCCAACATCTTACCCACGTTGGGGAGGGCTATTCTACCCTTGCCATCGGAATAGAACCTTAACTTAAGTAATTATTGAACTTCATACATATTAGAAAAAATATTAACCTACAGTGGATCATAGTTTCTAGGAATTTAGGATACACTCATCCCCATTCCCTTCTCGGTGCTAAATACTACTCCCAGAATACTTATGTGATCATACTTTAAGAAATCCACCTTAAAATAGCATAAAGGTTTATATGATGAAAATTAGTTATGTTTCTCTTTACTTTAAATCATAATCAGGATGAACAAGTGTGGATTTCATATCTTATCTTTAGACCAAAAGATCAATCTTTCTTGAATCATGCTATAATGTAAGTAAATGAAGTTTCAAAAGCTTAAACTTCCTTGTAAACTTAATGCTTGTACTTATGATTTATTTCATAGGATTTAATAACAAAACATCATTCTCAATAATCACCTTGAAATATTTCAACAATATTCAATCAAGATAATAAAATTAAAATCATAATACAAATATTACAAGTCGAAACATGAGTATATGTAAACCTTGTTGCACTTAAAGCTTTCAATCACATGGTAGTATCATGCTTCAAGAATATGGCTATTTGGGTAGGACCCCTAATAAAAATAAGTATATTAAATCTTAAAATCATGCACTTTGGGCACAAAGATAAAAGAGTAACCTTGTTCATAAACCCCACACACCTAAAATTTCTTGACTTGTGTAGAATGTTTCAATCTTGAGACTTGAGGGATGAGTTTGTGGGAGATGAACCCTAATCTTGATGTTCTTAAAGATAAAAGGAGAAATTGTTGTTAATTGATTGGAAAAAGGAGAAAAACAATGCCTTTTTGAGGGTTATAGGTCGTGGATTGGAAGTTATAAGAGAGGAATAGACCAAAAATCCCTTCGCCAATCTTTATAGAAATTGGTCATTAGTCTTTAAGACTCGACCATACAACTCCTATGGAAGGGTACGACTATGCCCCTCAACTCATAGACTAGCAAAATCAAAGATGGTATACACTGTTCAATATACGAGTTCAACCTACGACTAGTATCATCTTCATATGACTCTCAGCCTCTTACTCGTAGCTTGATAGAATCTCAGGGAATCTATACTGATGAACTAATGATTTATCTCCATATGAATCATACCCTACTTGATGAATTCTATGGTTCAATTCGTACCAACAATAAAATGCCACCATGTATATGACTACAATAACCACTTGTATGTTGTATGTACGACTCAAGGGAGAAGTCTATGATATACAGAAACTTCTAGAAATGGGGTATTATACCACACCCAACCTGAATAAGTTGAAAAAGAATAAAAAAAAAAGAAATAAGGGTGGATTAAATTAAAAGTTGGTAAAAGAGTGGACCCCAAAGAAATCGTAGTACTAAGGAGGCTAATTCACTGAAAAATTTCCAAATACACACTTCCAAGACCCTACGCTACATTACAAGCCTAATAAAAGTCCTATAGTGACCCTGACCAGACTGTCCAATTAGAACTTTTTTGAGAGTTCGAGCGGTGTATGATTGTTCCTTTATTGAAATGCTTGATCAAGTTGAGAGATGGGGACCACTTTGGCTGTAAAGGTACAAGGGTTACACTGGTAGAATACTCATCTATCTGGATAGTATATGTCTGTGCCTAGTTATTCGTTACTAATATATTGTCATTATTGAATTCTTGTATGTCATACTATTGTACCTGATCATTATACACAGTTGAGTTTTGGAAATCTAAAAATAGGAGGGGGGTAAAAGTGTTTAAGTATTTAGTGTCAAGTTGACTGCCAAAGGTGTCTTAGGATCTTCCTAGTTAAGCATTATTTGTGTTTTTTTTGTATTGTGTTTATTCCCAGGGACATGTAAATATTCTAAGTTGAGTGTGCTGATGTGCCATGGAAACATGACATATTCTATGCTTAAAGTAGTGAAAATATGCATTGACTTAGGTCATTTCATCGGATATGATGTAGTTTTATATGTTTTGCATGAAAAAATAGGTTATAAGTGGTTTTGGACTAAAATAAGAAAAGAAAGTTCTAAAAAGCTTAAGTACTGGTCAAGTTACGAGTCATTAAGTCATTGTACAAATTACAGCCAGACTCGTTATGATACCAGTGGCAAAAGTGAAGACTGACTACGAGTCGCGGCATGTAACCACAAAGATAACAGTGGGCTAAATAAATTTACAGAAGATTAATTCATAGAATACTATAAGTCGTAGGCTCAGAAAATGACTCGTTGTGTAAAGTCACATTGAGAACAGTATGTGAAGTCCTGAAGTAGATGTTTCAATGGTAACGAGTGAAGGCCACAAGTCGTAAAGACTGACTATGACTTGCGGTGAGGAGTCGTCTTGATAATAGAATCTGAAGCTTTAAAGATAAAAGTTCACTGGAGTGCCTACGATTAGCAGAATATGACTCATAACGAGAAACTGAGTCATAACCACCAAAGACTGAAGAAAGACACGATTGTAGACAACGAGTCGTAACCATACTTAATGAATCATTGCCAGAGACGTAACCATTACCGACATAGTTTTCCTAATTTTATTTGGCTAGGTTTCCTTTGTTAGTTTGAGATACTATAAATACCCTAGGATTATTCCTTTATTATGTTACAAAATTTTTATAATTTTTTTGATACGTTCACATACTTTGATCATTGATATAATTGTTCTTGAGTTTTGGTTTCGTATGCAATTAGAGATTTTGCATTTTACTCTTTTATTATTTTGCAATAAATTACATGTCTTGTCCATTGATTTTCATGAATTGTTACATAAACATGAGCGGCTAATTTACTTGACTAGGGTTGTGGGAACCCTTGTGAATTAACTACGTGAGGGATGTGAGAGATTCATCTAGCCCATTGTAGCTTCGTGTATTGTAATCTTCTTTATATTAATCATATTCTAAGCTACTACAGAAGCTTGGGAATTGCCTGTATTCGAGAACATCCTCACAAGGGAAATTGAAATTGGGAAAAAGAGGTTATGACGATAATTTGGGGCTATCAACCCTTGTCTAATTACCTCGAGACTCAAAAGGTGAGAGTTGTACTAAGGTTACGGACAAGGAATAGTAAGGTGACTCTCTGATTTTCACAAGGTGAAGGGTAAGATTTATCAATGCGTTCACAAGGCAGTTGATAATATATAGCTTATCAACTTTGCATGTAGAGTAGTGGGTTACGTGAATTGAACACGAGAAACTTACGAAGTTGAGAAACCAGGGAAAGCATAGTCCTAGTGTTCGTTTTCTACAATTTACAACCTCAAGCACTCAAATTCAGCTATGTATTACTATTGATCTTTAAATCCCCCTTTTACTTTTCTGCACTGCTTATGGATTTTGTCAATTTTGTGAGTCTTTTTCACATAATTTCTATGGGTTCGACCCCAACCTAGTTTGGTTTACTATATTTGTTATCAGCTGCAACATACTTCGTTGGAGGTTAGTTTTTGGGCGATATCATTTAGGATCATTTAGGTTATTACCTTTGAGTTTAGTCCTATATATGTGTATATATATATATCTATATTTATATATATGTGTGTGTATGTATATATGTATATGTATATATATAAATGTATATTATATATATATATATATATATATATATTGGTAGTACCGTATATCCCCGTCTTTCCTTATCCTTTGGCCTTGTATTACTACTATATATCCTTCTTTCACTCTTTATTTGTATATTGACCAGTAATATACAATATTGCATGTTAGTCCTTGGTTATTGTTAGAATAGGATAGTTTATATATATATATATATATATATATATATATATATATATATTGTATATGTATATTGTATTATCGTGTATCGTTGTCTTCCCTTATCTATTCATGTTGTATATGTATCCTTTGGCCTTGTATTACTACTATATATTCTTCTTTCACTATTTATTTGTATATTGACTAGTAATATACAATACTGAATGATAGTCCCTGGTTATTATTAGAATAGGATAATTTATCCTTATTGCTCAATTAGCGTCATTATGCTTACTTTCCTGGATAGTTGTCAATAGTTTATATTCTTTATTTACTTGTTATTTATACTTGCATAAGCTCAGTCGGCTGATGTTTAATGAGTACCAGGTATTTGGTACTCATACTACACTTCTGCAGCCTGCAGATCATAGTATGAGTTCTCACCATTGAAGTGTACATTGTATGGAGAATCCATAAATCGGAGAGTTAGGGTAAGCTACCGACGTTCGGAGTATTCCTTCTCCCCCTCTTATTTTTAGACTGGTCTCTATTTTGTATTCAAAGACATCATTGTATATTTATTTATTTTGTATTTCATTTGTACTATTGTTGTATTAAAAGCTCTTGTACTAACTTCATCAGGTTTGTTGGGTTTTATATTTATATTAGTCTCTGTGTTAGATTCTTTTTTGATGCTTTCTTTATTTCTCTTAATAGTCAGTTACTAGCAGTTCTGATCTACAAGTTGACTTACCTACTACTGGATTATAGTAGGTGACATCATGACCTAAGAAATCGATTCGTGACAAATGTACAATTAAAAATCAGTATTAGTCTAAAATACTTTTTTGAAAAAAGATAATGCATTTATCATTTTCTTTAATTGTAGAATTAATTTGTATAATACTTAAATGAGTGTTTTTTTTACTTTCACATAACTTTTTTATATCAGAGTTGCTCCAAACTTATCATGTCACTAAAGCTACTAGTATGTTGTTGTCTTTCGTTTATTAAAAGATAATACGATCCGACATGATCATTTTGAACTCAAATTGTTCAATTGCCATTAAAAATTTAGAATGAACAATGAACTACTCAAAATTAAAATACTAAAAGTGTGAATCATAGATTTAATCGTAAAGAAAAAATAAAACAGAGTCACCAAGATTTTTGAGTTTCTATTGAAGTCTTTCGATCCTACTAACTTAAAATCTCCTATAAACAATCTCATTTTTAGATATGAGTTCCTCTCAATATTTTGAATCTTTTGATGTATTATTCACTCAAAACAGTTCACATGCGCGGCATGTTAAATTTTAAAGAAGCTTCATGAAAAAAAAAGAAACTTTGCACAAGATTTGTAGATTTGAATACTCAGTCTAGGCAAGCACAAAAAGAACTCAAGATCTCAAGTATCAGTTAAATTCAGTTGAACCAGTAAAGAAAGAAGCCCAGGACCATTTTAAGAGAACCAATAAATATATCGTTAGCAAAAGATGAAGATGATGAAGAACAGGAAGAAAGAAAATTGCCAATTTTTTGGTAATTAATTTTAATGACCCTTTAAGTCATTTTTCTATTTTTTCACATATTTTTCTATATTTATAGTTTTTCAATAGCTTCCTCAAATAATTTATGACTTGCTGAGACTTTCAGTTACCGAGAAGTTTGTTTGGTTTTATGTTAGTTTTCCCATTTTAGAGCTTTTGACTAAGAAATTGGTCTTTAGTCAAAACTTTAGGGAAATAGCTTTGGATGAGGATTTTAACAGTTCTGTTAGCTCTAGAGCATGAATTTTAGGCTAGGGGACCTTTGGCTTGGGTCCTAAAGCTTACGAAATTATTTAGGCTATTGGTTGGAACTTGGTGAAAATGAAATTATCGGTGTGGAACTTATGCTTTATTGCAATGACCTCGCTTGAGAATTCTGATGCTTTTATGAAGTCTAAAATACTATTTCTGATAGGGTAGCATATCCTGATTGCTTACACGGTATTCTGAACAAATCCCAAGCACCGGTTTGAGTTTTTAAAACTTAGAAAAAATTACTGGTGCCAAGGTACCTGTGCAGCCACTTAAGCAGCTTGTTGACCGCTTAAGCGATAACCGTTTTAGTGGTGATTAGCCACCTTGGCAGGGGTCTCTTTAGGGTCCTTGTTTGTTTAAAAGACACTGCTGTAACTATATATATATATATATATATGTTTCCTTCTCTTTATCAAAGTATTTTCTAAGTATTAAAAACCCCATTTCTGGTTCTTGGAGCTTAGAAATTATTGGGGATTCGCAAATTGAAGTTTGGGGCATTTGGGATATTGCATTGTGATTAATTTTTTATCTTATTTTTGTATGTTTCCGATCTAATTTTCGTTAATTCTCTAGCTTATTCTTGATTTCTCTTAGACCTTGGGATATTTTAAGGCTCGACTTGAGGGTGGATCATGCTTAATTTTTGATCATATAATACTTGTTCCCCAAGGACATAATAGTAGGTATGATTTTTTGATTCAATAGCGATCCCCGTAGGTGAATTTTGACCCAATTTTTACTCAGAGTGTAAACTCATAATATGAGTATTGTTATTCTTATTTTGATGCCTAGATTAATATTTTAATTGCATTACAACGGTCAGGGGCTTCTAAAAAATAAAAATCTATACTTTAGTGGATTTGCGCGCATGTTTGGCATGTAGGTGGGCTACAACTTTCTCTATTTAGATTTAGCTCATCTAAGGTATGTGTAAATTAATTTGCTAATTGTTGGTGAAAATTTATGGATTTAGTTCTCATTAACTAAGTATTTATGATCCTTTAGTTCGGTAGATGCCTTAGGATAGATTTATGCCTTCAAATCTCGATTTAAGTAGCAATTCCCTCTTAGAACTAGGTGTTATATGGCCAGTAACCTTAAGGGTAGTATTAGTAGTTTTAGCCTAGTTTTGGATAGTCACTTGCCTTAGAATGAGTCCCTTGAGAAACTAATTATTTCGAAACTGTACCTTACTTTTAGAGATCATGGATCATAGACTTTACCGTCTCAACGAACCACCTTAGCATTTGATCTTTGACTCGTGTATTCATTTCATACTCATACTATGGCTAGATTTCTTGGGTATGTTGTATATAAAAAATAGTTTTGGTCATAAAATAGGATTCTTGAATTACTTGAAATATATTTAATTTCTTTAGAGAAAATGGACTATTTTAGTCCCAATTTGATTCCAGTCACCTCATTCTATTGATTATTGCTTATTTAGCCGCGATTTGATCTGGGTATTCATATTGTTGGTTATTTTACATTTCGTTGTGGTTCGATATCGGGGCAATGTTGTTGTTTACATTTAAATTTCAAATTTGATTCTAATACGGGATAGGTTGGAGGAATAGTATAATGTATGTTCTAACATCTTATCTTGTCATATTACACTTCATGGCATATGATGTATCTATATATTTTTGCACTTGGTTGTAAGTAGTTGTTTGTTCCTACCTAACTTATGGAGGTTCGATTGAGTTTACTTCTACAGTGTGTACCTTCTGGCTTATGAGAGTATGGTTAGGTTGTAGTTAGACACACATTCTATGCATCACAAGTTGTTTAATTATCATTTTTCAAAATTTATGAGTTTCGACCTATTGATCTAGCTATGGCCTTTACTCACTTTCCTTAAGCATATATTCACATTTCTTATATACTTTTATCTTATTGGAGCTCAGTCGGCCTATGTTACCTACTGAGTACCATGTGTTTTGGTACTCATGCTACATTTTTATTTTTTTCTAAACAGATCCTAGTACGAGTCATCCTTGTTGATTCTATCTTCATGCGGAGCTGTTGATAGGAGATTAGGATGAACTTTTGGTGACCAGAGCTGATTATCTCTTTCTATTTTTGGATTAGTCTTATTTTGTATCTTTCATAGACTATTTTATATATATATTGTACTTGTCTAGTACTCTTTATGCATAGGATTCTTGTACTGATTATACCAGGCCTTGGGTTTATTTTATATATTTTGTTCTTTCCCTCACTATTTGTATGCATTCTTCATATATTTTTCCTGTTAGTCACTTTGTTTACTATTATTACCCTGTTCTTCTCTCTCCACCTGTTAGCTTGTTACATATTATTTTGGCCTATGATTTTGACTTGCCTACTGATGGGTTATAGTAAGTGTCATCATGATCTGGGTTTTTTTTGGTTGTGACATTAATTTGGCAGAATATCCATTTTGCTGAAGTTGACAAATATATGGTAATTAAGTTGGCCAAGTGACCATGTACTGTAATTATTCCATTTTTGAATGCCAAACCAAATTATTTACGTTGGATTTTTAAATCTATAAATCAAATTAGATCAATAAAATTTAGGTTTTTCAACCTCAGACATTTTCGAGTTTTTTGGTTTTCTCGAGTTTTTTGGATTTTTTTCGGTAAGCTCTTCATTGAAATATATAATTAACTTGTATTTCAAATATTTCTTTAGTAATAACAAGATACAATTATCTTAGGTGTTTATTTAAAAATAACACCAAAATATGAAATGAGTGATGATAGTAAAATATTTAACAGAATATAATAAAATCATATAAAATAAATATTACAATTAATAAGTCATAATAAAAATAATTATAATTTTAAAATATTAATTCATGCTAAAATAAGACTACTGAGAGTTAATTAAATAACTAAATATAAAATAAACAAATAAATTTAGGTTATGTATTTAGCATTTAAGCAAAATCAAAGAATAGATATCCACAATTATTATTATTCCTAGTGTTTAATTGAATATTTTTGTTAGTATTAATATTGATTTAGAATTTATTTGAGTTACTAATATCTATGTGCTATAAAACTTATTTGATCATTCAAAATTCTATTTTAAACTTAAAATAAAATGTTGAAAGATAAAAACTATGAAAATGTTTAAGGAGTATTTATGAATTACATCACTGTAAATATTTTTATGTATTAAATATTTTTAAAATTGTATAGTGTAACATTGGGTTGGTTCGGTTTCATTTGTGTTTTTTTAGTTAAAACCAAACCAAATCAATTATAGTCTGTTTTTTTCAATGCCAAACCAAGTCAAACCAAACCTCTAGTCGGAATTTTTCAATTTGACTCTATTTGTTATTTGATGTGGTTTGTGATTTGATTTTGCTTGCCTCTAGTGATAGACAAACGACAATAGGAAGAGACTAGGAGCGTTATATATAATAGAAACTCCCTTACTATGATAGAGACATAATATCATTAAATAACTATTCTCTAGTGAAATTATCATAATTGACTATGTAATGCCAAAAAATAATATGTCTGATCCACTTATAGAAGGCCTAACTAGAAAGGTAATTGAAAGATCATAAAAGGAAATGGGACTATGACCAAGGATAAGTCATTGTGGCAGTAGTTCTACATAGAATACGAGATCCCATGATGTAGGTTCAGAAAGATCAGACAAAGTCATTGATGACAGTTTAACATTATCAAAATAATATTTGGTCCATTCTCGTAATGAGACAATATTTAGTAACTAAGATAAACTATAAGGACCATTTAATGATTTCTAAATTTGATACGGGTATATCAAATAGTGTATCTACGGGATAACATGCTTAGAGATAAACCTATATTAGTGTGAAGTGTAAGCCACTTCAAGAATTTCAGTAAGTTCAGTTCTCCACATACTTATGAATCATGCAATGTTCATAGCAAAAACGACAAAACAATGAGAATAAAATATGGTGAAAGGGTGTGACTTATGGTCTAGGTATACACCAAAACTCGATGGTTCAAGATATCAAATATATCGTTGATCAAGTATATTCTATATATGTTATCTACGAAAAGGTCAAAGGGAAACCTACTTATTCAGATGCAACTAATTCTTACATTTGAAATACATAATTTTTTTCATGCATATTTTTCATGATATAGTCATTCTCCATTCATGTGGAAAATTGTTTTTTTAATGGACCTAACCTGGGGCTTTCACCTCCCGTGTCGGTCAGGGGTTGAGCTAGACACCTCCAAGACTTATCATAAATAAATAAAAAGAAGTACAAGAAGGGGGACATAAACTTTACCTCCATCCTATTGTGGTTCAAACTTAACTAGACTACTAAGGCCGGTCAACTCATCCCCAATACTTGAAGGAAACCTAGAAGACTAGACACCTAAGGAGAGAGGACTTAACTAGACTACTAAGGCCGGTCAACTCATCCCCAATACTTGAAGGAAACCTAGAAGACTAGACACCTAAGGAGAGAGGACTCTTCTCAAGTACAAGAAATCTAGAAATGCATAAATGAGGGAGACTCTCCCTTTACAAATAAAGAAAAATCATAATAAGAAGATTTTCAAAAAGGATATACCTATACTATATAGCCTAAAAGAAGAAGTAAAAATGATGAGAAGAAATAAGAAGGTCTCGGAAACTGCATTATAAATTAGTTACCAGCTCATCTAGTACAAATCCAAATAAATCTCAGGGAGGTTCTTTGATCTGCTTCATTTTTATTATTCTAAAGTTTATCATTCCAAATTTGTCAAGAACAAAGTTCCCTCTTGTCTCATCTGGCAGCTGTTGAAACGTGAAATAATATTGCGGATCCTCATAATTATGAATAATTTTAGATAAAGAATCTGCAACAAAGTTTACTTCTTTGTATGTGTATCTACATGTAATATGCTCAAATTACTCCATGATTCTTTTAATGCTATATAGATAAGTTTGAAGTTTCCAAGGAACTGTAGCATAATGCTTGATCCACTTAACAATTAACTCAGAATCAATTTCTAAAATAATTCTTGAATAGCCATTCTGCAAACACCAAGTTAGACCAATATACGCAACTTCAATTTTTGCTTGGTTGTTGGTACCAAATCCAAGAGGACTAGCATAGGCAAAAAAGAGATTTCCTTGATGGTCTCTCCCTACACCACGAGCACGGATCCTACCTAGATTATTGAGTACACTACCATCTGTATTCAACTTCACCACAATAGTTGTAGGCCTGATCCACCTAACTTCAAGAACCTTAGTTATCTTATGAAACCCCTCTAAAAATATCACCATATCTTTCTGTTTAAGAGGCCAAGAGATGTAAGAAAAATTGATGTTTAATAGCATGAATATACCTTTGAAAATATGAAACTTAACTCTTGCCAGGTTGGAATGCTTCACTCCATATTTCACTGCACATCTATTTTTTCATAAGTTCCAATAAATAATTAGTAAAAGCCTGAAGAGTCAACTTATGAGCTTCATTTTTATGTCAAGAATCCACCACCTTATAATCAGATTCCTTAGTGTAGTTGTGGTGTGATTAAATCCCGAAGAATTAGAGAAAAATTTCCAAACATTTCAAGCAAAATGACTACTGACCATAATGTGCTCAATAGTATCCGAACCTGGAATGTGACAACAATGACAATCTGATGGATCATGACCAAAAGAAGTCAGTTTCTTATTCGCACTTACCTCTTAATGCTCTCCACAAAAGAAATGACCACTTAAAAGGAACATGTTTCTGCCAAGTACATATGTTGGTCATTGTTTCATTTTATTCTTTGAAGACTAAACTTAAAAGATAAGGTAAACCTGTCAATCTGGCTGGGCTAGCCCATTCCGGCCCATTTAATGGGCTCGGCTCAGTCAGCCCATGGGTTGTAGGGTTGTCGGTCTCGAGCTTGGGCCGACCGAGAGGGTTGATCCGGTGGAACGACCCAGTTAGAAAATCGAACCAGGCCCACCGGGTGACCGAACCTAACTGACCCGATTGATTTTTATTTTTATTTTTTTATAGTAGTCGTTGGTGGGCTGTTGGTACAAATGGACCATTGGAGGCCCACGACTATAATGTCGTTGGCCTACCAACGGCCATTTGGCCAATTCCCACATAATATTTTTTAAAAAACTTAATTTAAAATTTTTTCTATAAATACCCCCAATTCAAAATTCATTTTTCACACAAGTCTCATTCTCTCAAATATCAATCTCTCTCAAATCTTCTAATTTATCTCCTCAAGTGCTCAATTTTATTTTTTAATTTTGCAATTACAAATATAAGAGGAATTTTCTAAAATCGCAACTTTCGGATACTTCTAAAATTTGGTATTGTTGTTCCATCTCTTACCTTTAATATTTAGTTAGTATATTAATTATTGGATATTTATTTTTATTATTTGTGTGTATTTAAAATATTTTTTAGTTTATTTTTTAATATGAATAAAATAAGAAACCTCGGTAAAAGTATCAAAAAATTTTGTTGCGGAAGTGGTAGTGGTAGTAAAAAATGAATTGGTGGCGGTTCCGATAGAGATAGTTCAAGTAATAGATATACCTGTGTGCCTCCGGTACCGGTTAGTCAACCTTTTGAGGAAGAAATAGGTGTAGGTGCTCACGATATGAATTATGCAGAAGCTCAGAAAAATTATGATATTGAAGAAAAAAATGAAGTTGATGCAGTTAATTTAGATGAAGATGATAATAATATTGGTGAGGCACCCACAGTAGGAAATGCAAATGTTATATATGAATCGGTTAATCGTTCTTCCCGTGCTCTAAAAGCTCGTAGAAAAACTAGTATTACATGGAATTTTTTTTCAAAAATAGAAGGAGAAAGTAAGGTGTAATACAATATTTATGAAATTATATACGAGTATAAAATCAGAGGCAATAAAGGGGTACAGGTTCATTGATGAGATATTTAAGAGATAGACACTCTAGAGAGTTATTTATTGCATAAGGTGGTGAGGCTGTTGGTGGGCCAAGACAAACTAGATTGAACCCAACAACCGGTCAATTAACTAAAAATTATAATAAAATGAAGGATCGGGAAAAAATAGCAAAAATGATAGTCGTAGGTTGTTTGCCATTCACTTTTGCTTCTTCTGATGCTTTTATTCATTATATTCAAGCAATTTATAATCCTATGTTTAATGGTATTCCTAGAAGTACTTGTCAGGCCGATATTTTTAGACATCATGCACAATATGTTTATTATTTATCTATATTATTAAAAAATATTCAATGTAGAATTGCTCTAACTTCTTATCTTGGTCGTACCGTTAATAAAAATGATTATTTAACCATTACTTGTCACTGGATAGATAGTAATTTTGTTTTGCAAAAACGTATTCTAGCTTTTTTGTATGATGAAAATCGTAGATATACTGAAAAATTTATTTCGGAACCTATTACTAAAGTCACAGAATATTATGGCATTGAAAGAAAAATTTTATGTATTGCTTTTGATGATGCATCTAACAACAAGACTGCTACTGACAAGTTAAAATCTGAACTTTCTCTAGCGTTAACTGAAATTTTTCATGTTAAGTGTGCTTGTTATATATATATAATTTAATTGTAAAAGATGGTCTTGAATTTTTTGAGCTTTATATTGAAAAGCTCCGGATTGCTACTAGCTTTATTCAAGGAAATAATCAAAGAAGTAGAGTGAAATAATTCAAGGTTAAATGTGCACAAAATGGACTTAGACTGATATTAATGCCTGAAGAATATGATACTAGATGAAATGTTACTAATACTTATTTAAAAACTTGTCTTCCTTATAAAGTTCCTATTACACTGACTTTTAATCAATTTTGTGGTTCTTTTCCTGAGTGTATGCCACATGATTCTAATTGGACTGCAATTGATGATCTTGTTAAGTTTTTGGAAAGATTTTATATAGCTACGGTTGATTTTTTTTGGTACTTATTATCCTACTGTTTGCAATATTTTAGTTTATTTAGCGGACATTTCTTGTTTGCTTAAAGAATATAAGGATAGAGAAGGTTACAAAGAAGTTATTGGTGCTATGTTTGCTAAATTTAAAAAGTTTTTTTTTCACTTTCCCTTATTTACTTGGTTGGTACTTTACTAAATTCATGTATGAAATATAATACTATGTGCGACTTTAGTAATATTATTTATAATTCCTTAGAGATAGAGCCTCATGAAAAAACAGATTTGTTTACGGCTATGAGTGAGGTGAAAATTTACATAAAAGCATTATATAACCATTATACCAATTTATTTGATGTGGCTGTACCGAAAAATATCACTCCAACGCTCCTCAAGCTCTCGAGGAGCAATTATCTTCTAAAAGACCGCCACATAGTGATTTTCCTGATTAATTTTATGATTTAAATGTTTGGGACAGGGTTGCTCCGTCAACAACATACACAACAAATTATCGAGTAGAGCTTAGGTATTATCTTCGACAGCCGACAGAGGATCGTAGAGCAAGGATCAACGCATTGGATTGGTAGAAGAATAATGAAAGACAATATCCTGTACTTTCAAGATTAGCTAGAGATATATTGAATGTTCCAATGTCAATCGTTGCATCGAAGAGCGCTTTTAGTCAGGGACGACAACAACTTGGAGACAACCAACACTCATTGGGAAGCAATGCTATAAATGTTCTAGTTTGTCTTAAAAATTGGATTAGAGCGGAACGAAGAAACCAAGGAATGGAGGTGGAGCCGAAAGACAAATAGAATATTGAAGAAATTTTGGCTGCAAGTGAGAACTCAGCACAATCAAGTCCAATGCATGGTTTTGCCCCCGTTATTTTGGATTATCTGATGGCAGTTCCCGTTAATATTAACATGAACGAGTTGAAAAAAATAATTCGAAATTTGTAATTTTTCATTCATGTAAATTATAAGTTTTGGATCATTTTCCAATCAATAAAATACAACATTCACTCCTTACTTTGTAATTTTTTCATTTAAATTGAATTTCTTGTTTAATTAAATACTTTTAATATATTACTATCAAAGTATCAAACTTTACACTAAGTAATAAACATAACAACCATATATATACATATATTCTACAAATATACACAAGTGGTATTTAAAGTAGTATATATATATAGTGTATACATGTTGTATATGTATTGTTTCCAGTGGTATTTTAAATAGTATATATTCTACATATATGTCGATATATTTTCTATAGACTAAAATAATATATATTTAAGGTGTATAAGTTTCTAAAGTAGTATAATATGTAATGTATAATACGCTACTTTTAAGATATTACTATCAAACTTTACACTAAGTAATAAACATAACAACCATATATACACATAATGAAAAAATAAATATCTTTTAAGTTAAAATACAATGAAAACATATAATGAATATATGTTCAAAACTTCAACTATTATTATATTAAGTAGCATACATTGTAATCTTGTATATATGTTTCCTAAAGTACTATAATATGTAATGTATATATCTTTCAACTTTCAAGTTTCAAGTGCTATTTAAAGTAGTATATATTCTACATATATGTGTATATATTTTCTATATTTTCTAAAGTAGTATATATTCAGTGTATATTATGTAGAATAGTATATATATATATATATATAT
>NC_061114.1:132215567-132282493 GCF_002878395.1 Capsicum annuum | reverse complement strand
ATTGGTGGGATAAAGAAGCTTTCAAGTGTTTATATTGAGAAACACAACTCCACTTGGATAAGTGAGGCAAAGAACAAGAGGTGCCTCGCGCCATCGTTGTCGTCACTCGCTCGGCTCGGCTTTGGATTTGGATTTGGATTTGGAAAATGATCGATTGATGAGATCTATCTTTTTGGATGAAATTTATTTGAAACTTGATGAACAAGTGAAATTTTAATCCAAAGAATTTTTTTTCTCTATGTGCTGCTGCATTTCGGACGCCATGCAAACGCTCCTCAAACGGATGTGACCCTTTGAGGGAAGAGGCACACTATTTTGCATAAAGTGGCATCTGCGCGCGTACCCTGGCAACCTGCCACCACAGGTCCAGCACAGGTGTAGCGCGGAAAAAACTAAAATTTGGATAGTATCACCTACGGCCGCAGATCAAGCGCAGTTCCAATATAGACTGGGCACATATGACGTGACTGTATTAAATATATGCCTTTTTGCTGAACCAATGCTTTCTTTTAGAAGGGAAACCTTAAGGATATAAATACCTAACATATTCTTCAGGTGTAAACACAAATTTTTACAGCAAAAAGAATCTTCTTCTCTTAAAAAACCTCCTTATGATCATTAACTGTTGAGTGAGTTCGATGAATCCAATAATTTGAGATACCACTATAGTTGTATTGAAAGCCATTTTATCCTGGGATGAAAATTCCATAATCTCAGGTATTTGAGGGAAATTGTTTTCTTAAGGACACTCCGTGAATTCGGGGGACTTGGCTTTAACTTTCTGTTTCATCTTATTTCTGAAATAATAACACATTTCTTGGATAGATCACTTTTGATCTTGTGTTGAAGGTGTTGATACTTTAAAGTTGTTCTTAACAAAGCTTTGGTCTTGAACTTGGCTGAAGTATATTGTACATAAAATACAGACTTCTGTTGTACTCGAAAACATTGAAAATAGTAATCTTAAGGAAGTAATTTTAACTTTACAGAATCTATATTCTTTTGGTTTCTGGAGATTAAAGCTTTAAGCTTTCTACTCTGTTTGAACTTAACTAGTGGTTCGAAGAAATAAAATCTTTATCACAAGTTAAAGATCACTTGGTTGACGATTGGAAGTCATAAAAACTTCATCGTTAAACTAGAAACAAGGGGTGTTTAAAGTTGCTACAACTTTATAAGTAGTATTTCTATATACTAAAGTTACTATCTTGTTGTGACAGGAAATGACTAATGAAAGTCAAATGCATGATACTGCAACGACTGTTGCAGCTATTAGTATTGCCACGATGAGTCGTACTAATGCTCCGCAAGCAATGGCACCAGCGGAGAAACCCAAAAAAATCGCAAGTATTGACTTCATAAGGTGGCAGCAGAAAATATTCTTCCACCTTACAACTTTTTGTCTTCAAAGGTTTACATTTGAAGAATCCCCAGAGGTACCTGAGGGAACCTCTGACTAATAGAAATTTGTTATTGTGGAGGCTTGAAAACACTCTGATTTTCTTTGTAGGAATTACATTTTATGTGGTCTCCAAGATGACCTTTACAATGTGTATAGTGGAACAAAGAAAACAAATGAGTTATGGGGAATGCTTGAAAGAAAGTATAAGACTGAGGATATGGGAACCAAAAAGCTCTTCGTTACAAGATTCTTGGTATATAAAATAATTGACAGCAAGTCTGTTGTATCCCAAGTTCAGGAACTGCAAGTGATCATCCATGATCTCCTTGCAGAAAGTATGATTTAGGCAAATAACTTTGTTGAACAGTTTTAAAATGTTCTTAATATTCACATAAACTTTATTATAGGTTTGATTGTCAATAAAGCATTTCAAGTCACAACAATAATAGAGAAGTTACCACCTATGTGGAAGGACTTCAAGAACTACTTGAAACACAAACGTAAGGAGATGTCAGTCAAAGATCTAATAGTGAAACTGCGCATTGAAGAAGATAACAAAATTGTGGAAAAAAGGTCGAGAGAAAATTCTACAATGAAGAAAACATTGTAGAAGAAGACCATAACAACTTTAAAAAAGCGAAAGAAAGCTGGAAATAAGAGCAATCAACCCAAGAAGAAATTCAAGAGAAAGTGCTTTAACTGTGGAAAGATTGGCCACAAATCAACAGATTGTTGGGCCCCTAAGAAAGAAAAGAAGAAGGACCAAGCAAATATGACTGAGTCCAAGAAAAAAATAGACGATCTGTGTGCCATGAAGTCTGAATGCAACTTGGTGGGAAATCCTCGTGAATGGTGGATGGATTCCGGTGCCACCCACTATGTTTGTACTAATAAGGAGTTGTTTGCAACGTTTGCTCTGGATCAAGGAGAAAAAAAAATCTACATGGTTAACTCCGCTACTGCAAAAGTAGAAGGAAAAGGAAAAGTATGCTTGAAAATGACTTCAGACAAAGTGTTGGCACTCAACAATGTCCTATATGTACCAGAGTTAAGAAAGAACTTGATTTCAGTATCACTTATATATAAAAATGGATTCAAATGTATAACTGGTTCCGAAAAAGTTGTAATTAGTAAATAAGAAGTGTATGTAGGAAAAGGCTATCTCACTGAGGGCCTATATAAGATGAATGTAATGACTATTGAAATCAATAAAAGTTTTGCTTTTTCTTACTTGAGTCTAATGAATTATGGCATGAACGTTTAGGATCTGTGAATTACAAAACTTTGCAAAAACTGATTAACTTAGAAGTTTTACCAAACTTTAAGTGCAATAAATCAAAGGGTCAAATGTGTGTGGAATCAAAGTATGCTAAGCATCAGTATAAGTCCGTTGAAAAGAATTCCAATCCCTTAGACTTAATACACACTGGTATTTGTGATGTGAAGTCAACACCATCACGTGGTGGGAAAAAGTATTTTATAACTTTTATTGACAATTGCACTAGATATTGTTATGTCTATTCGCTAAATAGTAAGGATGAAACAATAGATGTGTTTAGGCAATACAAAATTGAAGTTAATAATCAGTTAGAGAATAAGATCAAAACTATAAGAAGTGATAGGGGCAAAGAATATGAATCTCCCTTTGTGGAAATATATGTAGAGAATGGAATTATCCATCAAACTACGGCCCCGTATTCATCTCAATCTAATGGAATTGCAGAAAGGAAAAATCGAACCTTGAAGAAAATTATGAATGTCTTACTTATAAGTTCAGGTTTACCATAAAACTTATGGGGAGACTATCCTTATAGCCAACCAAATACTCAATAGAGTTCCCCATAGTAAGACACAATCAATTCCATATGAAAAATGGAAAGGAAGAAAACCCAACTTGAAATACTTTAAAGTGTGGGGATGTCTAGCAAAGGTTAAAGTTTTTATGCCTAAAAAGGTAAAGATAGGACCTAAGATAGTGGATTGTGTGTTCATAGGATATGCTAAAAGTAGCAAAGCATGTCGGCCTTTGGTTCATAAATTCGAACATCTAGATATCAATGAAAATATGGTAATTGAGTCAGATAATGTTGAATTCTTTGAAAACATTTATCCGTATAAAACTAGACATGAACAATCTAGTGGGGGGGTCTAAACGACCTTGAGATGAACCAAGTGAGAATATACATAATGATAAAAATCCAAGACGTAGTATACGTCAAAGAACGTCAACTTCATTTAGATCAGATTTCATAATATTTCTCTTAGAAAATGAGCCTTAAACTTTTAAAGAAGCGATGTCATCGTCAGACTCATTCTTTTGGAAAGAGGAAGTCAATAGTAAGATTGATTCAATCTTAAGCAACCATACATGGGAGTTGGTTGATCTTCCTCCAGGAAATAAACCTTTAGGTTCTAAATAGATCTTCAAAAGGAAAATGAAAGCGAATGGTACTGTTGACAAATACAAGGCAAGACTTGTAATAAAATACTTCAAACAGAATGAAGGCCTTAATTACTATGATAAATACTCGCCAGTAACAATGATAACATCGATTAGAATATTAATTGCCTTAGCGGCGGTATATGGTCTTGAAATCCATCAAATGGATGTAAAAACAACATTCCTGAATGGAGAATTGGAGGAAGAAATCCATATGGAACAACCCGAGGGTTTTATGGTTCCAGGAAAAGAAAAGAAGGTGTAGAAACTTATTAAGTCGCTGTATGGACTAAAACAAGCACTTAAACAATGGCATGTGAAGTTTGACCAAACCATGCTGGCAAATGGGTTCAAGATAAATGAATGTAATAAGTGTGTCTACATTAAAGATACTCTCAATCACCAAGTCATTATTTGTTTATATGTGGATGATATGTTGATCATCAATGGAGATATTTCTGACATAAATGCAATGAAATGAATACTCGAGAGCAAGTTCGATATGAAAGACCTTGGAGTTGCAGATATGATCTTAGGAATAAAAATCTATAGAACTCCACAAGGATTGTCACTGTCACAGTATCATTATATCGAAAAGGTACTTGATGAATTCAAATATATGGAATTTGGTATTGCCAAGACTCTATTGGATGTGAGTTTCGTACTTCGAAAGAATGAAGGTGAAAGTGACTCATAATTGGAGTACGCAAGAGTATTGGGATGTCTAATGTATATAATGAATTGTACAAGACCAGATATAGCATGTACAATTTGTAAGTTGAGTCGATACATAAGTAATCCCAACAAGACTCATTGGATGGCAGTGAAAAGAGTTTTGGGGTATCTTAAATACACCCAAGACTATGCTTTACATTATAATAAATATTCTGAGGTACTTGAAGGATATAGTGATGCAAACTGGATTGTCGGTTCAAATAAAGTAAAATCCACGAGTGGATACGTATTTACAATAGGTGGAGGATCAGTCTTCTGGAAATCATCCAAACAGACATTTACTGCTCGCTCCACAATGGAATTAGAATTTATCGCATTAGATTAAGCCAGTGAAGAAGCCAAATGACTCCGAAATTTCTCGAAAGATATTTCTTATTGGCCCAAACCAGTGGCACCAGTGTGCATACAATGTGATAGTCAGGCGTCAATAGGTAAGGTAGGGAGCATGATGTACAACGATAAATCTTATCACATAAGACAGAGACATAATACCATTAGAGAACTTCTCTCTAGTGGAATTATCACTATTAACTATGTAAAGTCAAAGGATAATATGTCGGATCCACTAACAAAAGGCCTATCTAGAGAAGGAGTTGAAAGTATATCCATGGGAATGGGTTTAAGGCCTAGGACAAGTCAGCATGACAGTAACTCTACTTAGCAGACTGGAGATCCCAAGAGCTAGGTTCAAAGAGATCAAACAAAGTTGTGTTTGATAGGTTCAATATTGTCAATATACCAAATCATTCTCATGATGTAGACAATGTTTAGTAAATAAGGATAAGACTTAAGGTGAAAAGTCTTTTAATGATTATCTAAATTTGACAGATTTGACCAAATAGTTTAATCTATAGAATTGAACGTTTGGATATCACCTATGTGAGGGCAAAGTAGAAGCCGTTTCAAGAAAAATGTTAGTAAAGGCCTATTCTCTAAGCTCTCATAAAATCAGGATGTGTTCATAGCTGAAAAGAACAAAATCGTGAAAACCATAAACGATAAAAGGCTGGTTGTGTAACATGTGTTGTCTAGGTGTACGTTAAAGCTCGACGGTTCAAAGATATCAAATCTATCAATTGACCGAGTGCATCTGATACATGTTTACTACGAAAAGTTCAAAGGAAAACCCACTTATCCAGATGCAATCAGTCTTTGCTCAATGATCACATGCTTGATTGTAAATTCTTTAAAAGATAGTCATTCCCCATTCATTGAGGGATTTTTAGGTTCAAGGTGTACGTATGAATGGAAAATGAAGGGAGAAATAATGGAGGGAAATAGAGTCACTGAAATGGAAAATGTGCGCTTTTATGGAAAGTTTACTAAATTCTCCGACATTGATGGGAGAAAGAAGTTTTTAAGTTTTTATATTGAGAAACACAACTCCACTTAGATAAGTGAGGCAAAGAACAAAAAGTTCCTCACCCCGTCATCTTCGTCGCTCTCTCGGCTCGGCTCGGCTTCGGATTCGGATTCAGATTTGTCAAATGATCGATTGATGAGATCAATCTTTTTGGACAAAATTTACTTGAAACTTGTTGAACAAGTGAAATTTTAATTCAAAGAATCTGATAGAAATGTTTTTTTCATGTGCAGCCGCATTTCGAATGCCATGCAAACGCATACACAACGCACCTCGAACGGATGCGATCCTTCAAGGGAAGAGTCACATTGTTTCACATAAAGTGGCATCTGCACGCGCACCCTGCGACCTGCTGGTGACCTGCGGCCGCAGGTGTAGGACAGAAGACACTGGAATTTGGACAGTGTCACCTGCGGCCGTAGATCGGGCGCAGTTCCAGGACAGACTAGGTGTAGGTGACGTGACTGTACTGAATAGGTACCTTTTTACTGAACCAATGCTTCCTTTCTGGAGGGACACCTTAAGGATATAAATACCTAACATATTCCTCAGGGACACGAATTTTTACAGGAAAAATAATCTTCTTCTCTTAAAAAAAACTCCTTGTGATCATTAACTGTTGAGTCAGTTCGACAAATCCAATAATTTGAGGTACCACTATTGTTGGATTGAAAGTTATTTTATCCTAGGAGGAAAATTCCCTAACCTCGGGTATTTGAGAGAAATTATTTCCTTAAGGATACTCCGTGAATTCAGGGGACTTGACTTTAACTTTCTGTTTCATCTTAATTCTGAAATAATAACATACTCCTTGGATAGATCACTTTTGATCTTGTGTTGAAGGTGTTGATACTTCAAAGTTGTGCTTGACAAAGCTTTGGTCTTGAACTTGGTTGAAGTCTATTGTACATAAAATACAGATTTCTGTTATACTCGAAAACATTGAAAATAACAAGAAGTTGATAGAAAAGCTATAAACTGTTCTAGTTAATGTTAGTGATAAAGAAGACTTAGTTAAACAACATGCTAAAGTGGCAGAAGAAGTTGTTTCAGGTATCTTCCATCATGCCATTTCTAAGAAATAGTATCCAGACAATATTCATCCCTTTTGTTGTACATGAATTACATGTGGAAATAATATTTTGAAACGTATTCTGATAAATCATTCATTTTTTTCTCTTGATTAGTTCTAAGTTCTTTTCATAACACTTGGTAGGTTGGAAAAAGGAAGAAAATGAGGCTATAGTTCTATACCAGCAATTTGCGTCAGCTGTTACCAAAACTTGACTTCGGATGTTTGCGGCAATCATCTTTATAATGCTCTCAAGGAATGTGTCAGGAAGTTGAGACAAGCTTGAGATGAGCAGGAGCAAAGAATTCAATATGTTGTGGTTGAGAAAGAAACAAAATGGGTGTCTAAAAAAGCTGCACTTGAAAATAAGCTAACTGAGCTCCAGACACAGACGGAGGCTAGTAGAAGTGGTTCTTTTGTTTCTACTAATTCGAATGATATTCTCAAGATTAAGTATATAGAGAATGAGAGAACAACTCTCAAACTTGACCTTTATTCTCATTCATAGGTGTTTCAATTAGGACCACAGAGAGGGACTTGAGTAACCAAACAATGAGAATTGCTAGCAAGCAATAGCTAGTGAGCATAAAGAAGGTGACCAAGATTGAAGCTGAATGTCCAAGTCTACAAGCTTTGGATTGCAAATCATCCATACTCAGTGAACAAATATCCTCTACTATTTCATCTCGTTGTGTTGAGTCCACCATAATCAATTCAACACTGAAAAGAAACTTAGGACAACTGACATTGATAGCCATATGATGAGCAAGCTGGAAACAAGTAAATGCCAACAAAGTTGTTCTGATTCATGGGCATTGACACTAATTGCGGAGCTCGATCAATTTGAACATGAAACTACAATGCCTAAGTGAGATCCAAGACATCTTTAAGGTGTCCGATTTGTAGCTTAAATGTGCTCAAATGAAGTTGGAAGAGTTGCAGAAGGGCTAGATGTAGTGAATGAATCAAAAGAATGTCTTGAGTTTCAACTCTTTGGCATGGAAGTAGAATCACAGACTATGTCTTTGAACATTGATTCTTTAAGACCAGAAGTTGAAAGAGAATGATTGTTGTCATTTGACAAGGAAACTAAGAGTCAGATATCGAAAATTGAACTAACAAGAAAATCATAGGAATTTTTCAGAGAGTAACTCATATGTTTTGAAGGGTTTTCCCCTTTATATATTAGGATTTGGGTCTTTAGGTTTTAGGATTGGGTCGGTTGATTAAGTAGGAATCAGGTTAGGTGGGGTAATTTAAGATGGAGTCGGTTTGGATTTTGGGGAATATTTAGCTTGTAAATAATTAAACTTCCAATCAATAACAAGATGCCACGTGTTAGTTAGAAGACTTGTTTGTTAAGTGGAAGGATACTATATAAGTGGATGAAATGATATTTTAGAGCCTTGAAGGGATAGGGGTAATTTTTATACCATTTTCAATGCTTGAAGGTGTATTAGGCTATTTTCCGTATTAAAAAACACTTATCCCAGTTAGTAAAACATTGAGAAGAATGTCCTTGCGTCATCATCGTTATCGCTAGGCTAAGCATCAACTTTCTTAATTTGCTTTGTCTTAATATTATTTTATTATTTTCACAGAATAATTAATAATTTCGAGCATAATTTCAAAGGAATCAAAATTTTCCTTTCGAACAACCACTTCCTTCCCAACAGGCACACTTGTTCTAAGTATGCCTGTCAAGTGGGCCGGGCCGGGCCAACCCGAAATCGATCCTATAAAATTAATCGGGTTGTGGGCCGGGTCAGTTCGGGCTCAACAGTAAAAATTTCAAAAACCACCTTAACTCGGCCCACTTAACCTAACTCGGTCAAATCCACCTAAACACGGTCAAACCCGGTTAAAAATTCGGTCAAAAATTTAAAAAAAAAAAATTTCAATATACACAATATATACCCACCTATATACATTTTAAATACGTTAAACAATATATATACACTATATATATAGTATATACTACATTAGAATTTAAAAAATACATACACATATACACAATTACACATATATACGCATCATTCAATATATACGACTATACGTACTACTTTAAATAAAACATATACTACAATATATATAAGTATATATATATTCTAGAGTTATATACTAATTTATAAAATATGTACACATGTATACATTAAATATACACGGCTAAAGAAGATATATACACAAATATACGCATCATTCAATATATGTGTACTACTTTAAGTAAAACATATACAACAATATATGTATATACTACAATATATATATATATATAGTTATATAGTTATATAGTTATATACTAATTTACAAAATATATACACATGTATACATTAAATATATACGTCTATAGAAAATATATACACAAATATACGCACCATTCAATTTATATGTACTACTTTAAATAGACATATACAACAATATATATATATATATATACTACAATACATATATAGTTATATAATAATTTATAAAACATATACACGTGTACACGTTAAATATACACGTCAATAAAAAATATATACACAAATATATGCACCATTCAATATATATGTACTAGTTTAATTAAAACATATACTACAATATATGTATATACTACAATATATATATAGTTATATACTAATTTATAAAACATATACACATGTATACGTTAAATATACACGTCAATAGAAGATATATACACAAATATACGCACCATTCAATATACATGTACTACTTTAAGTAAAACATATACTACAATATATATATAGAGTTATATACTAATTTATAAAACATATACACATGTATACATTAAATATACACATCTATAGAAGATATATATACAAATAAACAAAACATATGCTACTTAATATAATAAATTGTTAATAATACTTGGTAGTAAATTAATAATGTATTAGAAGTAAGTTTTAAATTTAAACTAGAAATTCAATTTAAATCATTAAATGAAAAAAATATAAAGTAAGGACTAAGGAGGAGTGAGTGAATGTTGAATTTTATTGATTGCAATTTGCGAAATGATCCAAAATTTATAATTTACATGAATGAAAAATCTACAAATTATGCATCATTTTTTTCAACTCATTCATGTTAATATTAACGGAAACTTGCATAGGATAATCAAAGTCAATAGGGGTAAAACCATGCATTGGACTTGATTCTGCTGAGTTCTCCCGTGAAGACATAATTTCTTCAAGTTTCAGCTCGTCGCTCGGCTCCGGTTTCATTCCTAGGTTTTTTCTTTCCGCTCTGATCCAATCTCTAAGGTAAACTAGAACATTCATTGCATTGCTTCCCAATGAGTGTCGGTTGTCTCGAAGCTGCCGTCGTCCCTGACTAAAGGCGCTCTCTGATGCAACAGTTGACATTGGAACATTCAAAATGTCTCTAGCTAATCTTGAAAGCACGGGATATTATGTTTCATTCTCCTCCACCAATCCAATGTGTTGATCCGTCGTCTGCGATCCTCTGGCGACGACCAAGATAATATTTCAGCACTTCTCGATAAGTCGAGGTATAAGTTCTCTCATCAACACTGTTCCAACAAGGTAAATCATAAAAGGAATCAGGAAAATCACTATGTGCCGACTTTTTAGAAGATGATGGCTCCTTGGGAGGATGAGGAGCGAAAGTTGGAGTGATATTTGTAGGTATGGTTAAGTCAAAAAAATCAGCATAGTGATTGTATAATTTTTCTATGTATTCATTCGCATCACTCATAGCCGTTCACAAATCAGGTTCTACTTTTTCAGATTCAGAATCATTATTAGTATTTATTTCTAAGTTAGCATAAATAATAGTACTAAAGTGGCACCTATTGTTATATTTAATGCATGGATTTAACATACCACCAACCAAATAAATAGGGGAAATCGAGAAAAAATATTTTTTAAATTTAGTAAACATGGCATCAACAGCTTTTTTATAACCATTTTATTTTATATTCTTTAAGCAAACCAGAAATATCTGCTATATATCCTAAAATATTACAAACAGTAGGATAATACGCACCGAAAAATTCAACCGTAGCTACATAAAATTTTTCTAAAAACTTAACAAGATCATTAATTACAACCCAATCAGAATCATGTAGCATGCAATCAATAGAATCAATAAATGAACCGCAATGTTGGTTAAAAGTTAGTGTAATAGGAACTCTATATTTATAACAAGTTTTTTAAAAATCATATGTAGAATTTCATCTAATATCAATTTCCTTAAGCATCAATATTGGTGCAAGTCCATTTTCTTGACATTTAATTTTAAATTCTCTAATTCTTTTTCTCCGGTTATTTCCTTGAATAAAACCAACAACAAGATGGATTTTTTCAATATAAAGCTCAAAAAATTCAAGACCATCTTTTACAATTAAATTATATATATGATATGCATACTTAATATGAAAAATTTCAGGCAACGACGGAGATGGCATAGATTTTAATTTTTTATAGCAGTCTTGTTGTTAGAAGCATTATCAAAAGCAATACATAAGATTTTATTTTCGATACCATAAAATCTGGCAACTTTAACAGTAGAATCAACAATAAAATCTCCAATATGTTTATGGTCTTTATCATATAAAAAAGCAAGAATACTTTTTTGCATCACAAAATTACTATCCATCTAGTGACAAGTAACGGTTAAATAATCATTTTTATTTACAACACGACCAAGATCAGTAGTTAGGGACAATCTACATTTAATATTTTTTAACAATGTTGATAGATAAAAATAATATTGTGAATGAAGTCTAAAAATATCAGATCGACAAGTACTTTTAGGAACACCATTAAACATAGAATTATAAATAGCTTGAATATAATGAATAAAGGCATCAGAAGAAAGAAAACTAAAAGGAAAACAACCCACAGCTACCATTTTAGCTATTTCTTCCCGGTCCCTCAATTTATTATACTTTTTCGTTACCTGACCGGTTGCTGGGTCCATTCTAGTTTGCGTTGACCCATCAATATCCTAACCACCTCGTGCAATTTCTAACTCTCTTTTGTGAGCATCACCTATATGTCTCATTAACGTACTCGTATCCCCTTACTTGCCTCTGCTTTTATGCTTATATATTTGTTGACAAATATTGCATTACACCTCAGTATCTGTTATACGTTCAAAAAATTGTCATGCAATACTAGTTATTTTACGAGGTCTTGGGGCACGGGGAGGACGGAGAGGGAGATTAACCGATTCAGATCTAACGTTAGCATTTCCTACTGCGGGTGTCTCATCAATATTTTCATCATCTTCGTCTACATTAACCGCATCTACTTCATTTTCTTCTTCTATACCGTAATTTTCCTGAGCTTCTACATAATCCATATCGTGAGCACCTACACCTATTTCTTCCTCAAAAGGTGAATCAAGCGGTACCAGAGGCGAAGACACACGGGTATATCCACTACTTGAAGTACCTCTACCACTAGTAATTCACTTTTTACTACCATTATCGCTTCCGAGACAAAAAATTTTAACACCTTTAGTAGCGAGGTTTCTTAATTTATCCATAGTATAAATTAAATTAAACTAAAAAAATTCAAAATACACAAATATAATAAAATTAAATATTCAACAATTAATACAATAAATAAAAATTAAACGTAAGAGATGGAACGACAATACCAAATTTTGGAAGTATCCGAAGGTTGCGAATTTAGAAACTTTCACTCATACTTTGTAAATGCAAAATTAAAAATTTAAAGTGAGCACTTTAGGAAATCAAATATATTGATTATTTGAGAATTGAGAATTGAGATTTGAGATAGTGAAAAATTGTGTGAAAAATGATTTGAAGGTGTAGGATATTTATAGAATTTTTTTTTGGATTAAAAAATTATTTTAAAAGTATTTTTTTATTAATGGGCCCAAACTAGCCGTTTGAATCCAAAAACGGTTATATAGTCGTTGGGCCAATGGCTAGTTTGGCCCAAAATCCCAAATTAAAAAAAAAAAACTATTTCGGGTCGGGCCAGTTAACCGGCGAGCCTGGTTTACTACTCACTTTGAAAGTGATCCCTTAACCTTCTAGAGATGAAATTAGGCTTACAGAAAATTCAGGGTACTACATCTTGATTCAGATAATGTCAGTTGGATTATTGGTTTTGGGGTGAGTGATCACATGACATTTGACTCAAGAGATTTTGTTGAATCCACTCAACCAAAAGAACGTGCATTTTTAATGCTAATGGAGTGACATAATTAGTTACAATGGCTGGAAAAGTTGCACTCTAACCCTCTTTTTCACTACCAAACACTCTTCTAGTTTTATTTCTCTTAAATAAATTATCATCTGTTGGTCAAGCTACCAAGGAAATGAATTGTTGTGCACTAATTACCCTAAGTGCTAGTTATTTTAGAATATTCTCACCAAGGAGATCATTTATCGTAGTAATTAGAGAGATGAGCTTTACTGTATCGATGATTTCAGTCTTGGTTGGGCAAATATTGAACGTAGGATTGGTGAAAACGAGCGACCGATTTGGTTGTGGCATCATCGACTTGGACACCTATCATTTTCTTAAGGCATTTGTTCCCAAGTTTATTTTTCAACGTATGTGAATCTGATTTTAAGTGGGAACCTTGTATCATGGCTAAGAGTCATCGTAACTTTTATCTAATAAGATTAAAAATATGAGATACCATTTATGTTGATCCACTTGAATATTTGGGGACCTGCTCCTATCTCAGTTTCTTCAGGTTACAGATAGTTTTTAACCTTTATAAATGATTGTACACATACTACTTGGCTATATTTGTTAAAAAATAAGAATGCGGTGTTTGCAGTTTTTCGTCCTTTCCATAACATGATCAAGAATCAGTTCTCTGCTAAACTTCAAATTCTTTGATTCGATAGTAGTGGAGAATATGAAAATAATAAGCTACGAGAATATTATCAAGAAAATGGTTCGTATCCTCAAAACTACTTTCCCTCAAATGCCAAAATAATATGGTCTTGCAGAGTGGAAAAATAGACATATTCTTGAAACAACTCGATCCCTCTTAATGGAAGCACCTTTATCCTGATGTTATTAGACTGATGCGGTTGTGGATGTTGTTTATTTGTTGAATCGAATGGCATCCCGAGCATTGCACTTTGAAACTCCATTACAAGCTCTTTCTAATCATGTATCATCACCATTTGCCTTAATGCTTCCATCTTGTATATTTGGTTGTGTTGCTTATGTTCCATCTTCACAAAAATCAGAGAAACAAACTTTTTCCATGTAGTGTCCGTTGTGTGTTTCTAGGATATGTAACACATAGGAAAGGCTATAGATGTAATGATCCTACTTATAGGTGTCTTTATATAACGATGGATGTGATATTTCACAACAACAAAATGTATTTCTTGCTATGAAATCTAAGCTACGAATTTAAAAATCGTAGCTATATATTACTTAAGAATAGCCACAAAAATGTGAATATTGTAGCTATTTACAAATTTGTTAAAAAAATTTGCCACGAAAATTAAATTGTCAAAGCTAATTTCTCATTTTTGCAACAACTACTAACAATCGTGACAAAAATTGCCTAAATAGCTACAACTTTATTACTACAGTAAAACTGAGTAGCTAATCATAAGCTTTTGCTACGCAATAAAAATTGTTGTAGCAATAGTAACCTTTTAGCCACAATGAATATTTTGAAATAAAATACTATAGCTAAATAATATTTTTTGTTTTGAGTTATAAAAACTGTGGCAATAGTTAGATGATATAACTATGTATTTTTTTCCATAATAAAATTTTGTAGCTAATTATTACGTTTTGCTACGAGTTAAAATTTATTATAGTAATAGTAACCTTTTAGACACAATAAATTATTTGAGATTAATATTATTATATATAAATATTATAGTAATAATAACCTTTTAGACACAATATACTGTTTGAGATTAATATTATAGATAAATACTTCAAGGTAGAAAAAGATTGTTGCAGTAGTTAATAATATAACAATAGGTTTTTTGCTACAACAAAAATTCATAGCTATTATCAATTGTTGCCATGTTTAGAAATTTTTTGTAGCAATACTATCTTCTAGCCCACAAAAAGGTTATTTAAAATAAATATTAAAACTAAATAAATATTTTGACTTTGGGTACTAAAAATTGTTACAATAGTTGGCTTAGTAGTTGCTATAATTATTTACCATGACAAAATAATTTAGCCATAAATTTAATATTGAAATAAAATTTTGTAGCTAATAAATATTTTCTATCATGAGATAAAATTTCTTGTAACAATAGTAGTTTAGTGGAAATAGAGGTGTTAATTGTTTGATTCAATTTAATACTATATATCTACTTGTAAATTTTAAATATAATTAATAGATGAATATATCTAATTAATATTTATTAACTGATTACGTTGAACTTAAATACAATTTTAATGAGTTTCAGCAAAGTTTTATCCTTATCAAGTGTTTTCACAGTAGTTATTTGACTCAAATTTGTTTCATCGGAATAGTAGATATCACCCTAATGTGCTTGGAGGTGTTAATCTTTCAATATTCAATTTTACAACTTGTAAGTCTTAACATAACTTAAGTCTATACTTAATTGTATTTATTTTAATTAATTAATCATGTCAAATTTTAGCAGAACTTCAATAAGTCAAAATCAAACTTCATTCTGAGCAAGTGTTTTCAAAATTGTTATTTGATATTTGTGTGATTTATTGAGACAGTAAAATTTTTGTATAATTAGAGGTGTTATCACTCGACTTGATTCAATTTTATAGGATTTTACTTCTAAGTTTCAAATATAATTTAAATAAATAGTTGATTATATTTGTATATAAATAAAAGAAACAATCAAATTGCTAATGACAAGATATAAATACAAAAAAAAATAAAAAATGAAAAGAACTTATTTTTAAAAGTTATTCATAAAAACTTTGATAGTTGTAGAGGTATCATGTATGTATGTGTGTGTATGTGTATATATATATATTCACTTTGATGCACAAAGATATTAAGGAATTATAATAATTGTAAATATTATATGACTTATTTGAATATATTAAATTATATAGATTAACTTTGTTTTATTTAAAAGATTAACTAAAATTATAGTAACTTTATGTCAACTGGATTTCTTAATTTAGTATTTATCTTTTATTAAACAATGTCAAATTTTAATAAAATATGCAATATAAATTACTCTAGAATGTAAATAGATAAATCGATCATTTATTGAATATAACTAATACACATACACTAACAAAGAAAGCGATACTAACAATAGTATTTTTAAAAAAAAAAAAATTGTTATTGATGGTCTTATTTTACTTTTTGAATATTTTAATTTATATTTGACATTTTAAGCCATATAATTCATATATTTTTTATATTTTTAATTCAAACTAAAAATTGCAATTCAAAATTCATATCTCAGTTTAAATTTAGATTGAATCATTGTAGAAAGACGATTTCACTATAATGGAACACTTTTAATTTGACTTTGAATTCACGTTACTAATATAAAATAATTGAATCGACATTTTTGTTTTTAAAAAAATTCTATTATAGAATAATTTTTAAATGTGACTTTTTTTGGTGATGACACTTACCATTACAATTTTATTTTGATTCTCCTATTATGTACATATAGTTTATTTTATTTTTGAGATTCGATTTTAAACTTGGCATTTTAAATTTATATAATTTATATATTTTTAACTCAAACTAAAATCATGTATTTCAAAAATACATATTCTTATTTAAATTCAAATTGAAAGAATCAAATGTTATGAAAGTATGATTTCACCACGTAGAGCATTTTAATCTAAATTTGAATTCAAGTTATTGATGTAAATAAATTGAATTGACATTTTAAAATAATTTTTAAACTTGAACTATGATAATTGACACATATAATCACGATGTTGTTCCCCTTCTCCAATTCTATATAAATATATAAGATAGAATTGTTTGATATTGATAGTTTTATTTAAAAATTATCTATTTTAAATTGATATTCTGAAAGATATAAATTATTTTAAATTCATATACATAACAATAAATTAAGTGTTGTCACAACCATTTGATCTCCATCAAAATCGGTATTGAATTCCTTGCAAACTAATGGATGTAAACAAATAGCACGCCCCTCCACTAAAATGGGCTGAAATGTCTGTATACCTAATCTATGCAGAGTGGGTGCTCTATTTAGCAATACAGGATGTCTCTACATAACTTCTTGAAGGATTTTCCGTACAATCGATTCTTTTTCTTAAATTTGCTGATCTTCTAGAGTAGCCTGACCCTGGGAAAGAGATTGTAATCGCCACTGAGAATTAACTGTCCCAAAGATAAGTTAAAGTAGAGAATCTTAGTTTTGTTCTAGTGGAAGCCTTTAGACTATCAATTCCTAAAGTGGAGTCTAGAGAGAGTAGAATGTACATAAATTTTATATCTACTTTAAATGTAGAAAAAATCATTTTAGATTCATATAGTTTTGTATTTTTAATCCAAACTAAACAAAGTAATTCAAAATTAAGAATAACCATAAATTTAACTAAACGTTATTAAATTAAGGATTTATTAAAATAAGAAAGTAGATAACAAAACTAACAATATCATAGAGCATCAGAAAAATTGAAAAGAAATATATGTTTTAGAATAATATTTATTTCATATAAGTGGGCTATTTTCATTAAATTAAATTAAAGTATAAATTTGTCATTTTTTCATTAAATAATTTTCTTTACTATATACGTTTTTTTGGTACAATTATTATAGTATTCATTAGTTACATGAGAAAATTGAAGGAAAGGTGTCTTTTAAGTTTTGAAAGAAGGATTGGTGACATTGACCAACTTAAAGGGTCAAACATAATTAGAAAATTTGATTAAGTTAATTGTGGACTTGATTAATATTTTAAAAACTTTTTAATCTTTTAAAAAATACAAATTAACCCAACCCACACCCCTCTTCAATCCAAATCATCGACCGTCTCTGTCGGCTGCTTCTCTCAACCAACAGTTCTGCAAATTTCTCCTTTCAATCTCTGGCGACTTCAACCTCCGACGATAAATAGTTGGGCTTCGAGTTCCTTTCGACTTAAACCATCAATCGACCTGAAAACCTTGCTTTCTTGTCACAACAGCTTCAAATTTTTCATCATTCCTTTTCTTTCACAGGTAAAAAATTTTGGCCTTTTTAGTTTTGAAGAAAACGAGGAACTTGAGCCGACTTCTCTTATAGTATTGGTTAATAATTTTAATATTTGTTGCTTTAATTTAAAATATCGTCTGAATGAAATCCTAATTTCTGATATTTCTTCTCTTCTCTTTTCGAAGTGAATTGTGATTTTTTATTATTTGTTGCATTTTTTTTGAAGTTTAATTTTTGTTGTTTGTATTTATATAAATAAAATAATGATTTTGGTGTTTTTTGTGTTGTGCCCGTTGCTAGGTTGATTTGTTCTTATTCTTGGTAAAAATGGTGATATTGTTGTTATTCTGTTGAATAAAATTGCTCTACTATTTTTTTCTCCGACAGATTATCCAGCTGGTGCAACATATTAACCATCTGATGCAACAGATTTAGCATATGATGTAATAGATCAACCATCTGATGCAACACAGGAACCATCAGATTAAAATTTTGATACAATAAATTTACCATCTGATGCAACAAAGGAACCATTGAATAAAAAATCTAATGCAACAGATTTAGCATATGATGCAACCTTTTAACCATCCGCTACAACATATTAACCATATGTTGTAATTGATTAACCATTTGATGCAACAGATTTACTATCGGATATAACAGAGGAACCATCGAATTAAAAATCTAATGCAACAGATTAACCATCTGATGCAACGGAGGAACCATCAGATTAAAGATCTGATGTAACAGATGAACCTCCTATTGGATAAAATCCTATCAAATCTTCCAACAGGATATGTCCAAGACTTAATTTTTCCAACTGATCATTCATCTATCACGATGGATGACCCTTCTGTTAGGAGAAATCTAAATAATATTGACCGTTGATAACTGTTCCAACAGATCACTCATATGTTGCAACAGATGTGTGACCTGTTGCATAGATCATTCATCTTTCTCAACAAATGAGTGATATATTTTGTATTATCACAACAGATTACTCAGCCGTTGAAACAGGTTAGTTAACTGTTCCAACAGATCACTCATATGTTACAACAGATGTGTGATCTATTATACAAACCATTAACTTTTCTCAACAGATGAGTGATATATTTTGTATTATCACAACAGATTACTCGGTTGTTACTTTAGGTTATTTAACTATTCTAAAAATCACTCATATGTTACAACAGATGTGTGATCTGTTGCACAGACCATTCATTTTTCTCAACAGATGAGTGATATATTTTGTATTGTTTTAACAAATTACTCATCCATTGCAACAAGTTATTTAACTATTCCAACAAATCACTCATATATTGTAAAAGGTGTGTGATCTGTTGCACAGGTCAATCATTTATCTTAAAAGATGAGTGATATATTTTGTATTATTTGAACAAATTATTCATCCATTGTAATAGGTTAGTTATTTGGTACAACGGATAACCTACCTGGTGCAATAGATGTGTGATTTGTTGTAACTGCTATTTTACTATTTTGCATGTTAGATTTATTGTTATCCTTTTTTAATGATGCATTAATCAGCTATAATATATTTTTTTATGTTCCTGTTAATTTTAGATAATATGGCTCCCAAAAGAACAAAAATCGAATCAAGTCCAAGTAAAGGAACAAGTGAAGCAGCTAGGCTACATCCACCACTCTATGAGCTTGCTTTACAAATGTTATCTCAATCAGGAGCAGAATATGATGAACACGGGGAGGAGGAATGTTTCAAAAGAGATGATCCAAATGCTAATAGCTTTTTCATCGAAGAGTTGTTCAAAACCTTCAGCATTGATCATTATTATGTGAGAATACAGTGTGATGGTGCCACATATTTAACAGGTAATTTTGTGGTTAAGTCAACCATGGGAAAAAATTTTGATGCCTTCAAAAAAATACTTCGAGAACAAAAATTGAATGCTTATTTTAGGGATAGCTGCTTTGGGAAATATCTTGATTTGTCGGAGGACAATAATGCTCGTTTCTAAATAAAAATAGTATATGAACTTCTCAAGTATAGATTTATATATGAAAATAAAGATAAGATGGATGAGGTGTGGATAAATTACTGTGGCATGCCTGTTTGTTTTGGTTGGATGGAGTTTGTCATAGTTACTGGACTAAAATGTTATTCTCCTTCTCCTTCTCATGTTATACCTATTCTAACCCAAAAAAACACCCCGCACACCTAAAAAAGGCAAAGACAAGTCAGATGATCGTGATGACCTGGTGTTCATTATTGGTCCAAGCTTCAAAAATAAAAATTTGATAAAAGCGTTGAAAGGTAAAAGAATTTTAAAGAAGCACAAGCAGTCATTGTGCTTGGTTTGGTTTGTACATAATATTCTTTGGACGAGAGACATTAACAACAATATAAGCGTTGGTTTAATAAATCTCTTTGAGGATCTTGAGGCATTTAATAGCTATCCTTGGGGTTATGAAAGCTTCAAAATGACTGTCAAATATTTTTTAACTCTATTAGCGCCAAAGACGGTTAACTTATATGTCTTTCCATGGACTTTCATGGTAAATGTTTCTTTCTTTTATTACGATATCATTCATTTTTTTACTTAATAATGATTTTGATTTATTGACGTTATTTTATAGGCTTGGGCGTTTGAAGCCATTCCTTATTTGAGACAACAAATGAACTACCAGGAAGAAGTTTCCTGTCCAAGAATCTTGAGATGGTTGTTGGCCAAAACTGATAAAAATGTAAAATTTCTTGATGTCTTCAACCCTCTGAAGGATGAAGTAAGTACAATTATAATTAAGTTTTTATTTTAATTAATGATTTTTTTTGAATGTTCTAATCATCATTCTAATATATGTAATGATTTATGTTAGATTGTGCATCCGTCGCTAGTTTTGACCAATCGAGAGTTGAAGATGCCATTTTTTCATACTTTATGATCTGTGTAAAATTTATCGGACCCTAAGGTCATTGACAGAATAAAAATGGAATTATTTGGAGCAATAACCATTACAAGAAAAATAATTTTGGAAGGTGGGCTTGTTATTGTTGATGGTCTTAGTGGTGATGGAGTTATTGGTGGTGGTAGTGATGCTGCTATTGGTGCTAATGATGCTCTTCTTACAGTATTTAAAACAAACCATTATGATTATGATCATACTGGTTATACAGATTTTGCCTCTCACAGCGAATGTTCTGGATGCAAATGTCAAGACTGCAAGACGAAACATGATGTAGTGATAAATTCTATTAATGCATTAACTACTTCTGTAAAGGAATTGACATCTAAGAGGGGTGTCATTCTATCAAAGAGGATATTATATCCATCCACTACATTAGAAATTAAGGCTAAGAGGATAAGGAAAGTAATTTCCAAGGCATTATCAAGCATCCAAAAAAGCGAAATTGCAACTCCACTGTCCGTGTTTTGCATTGAGCAATGTACAATGGACAAAGGAGAGTAGCACGAGCTGAAGAAGGTGAATATATATATGTATATATATATATATATATACATATATGTTTGTTCCAACTAACAAACAGACACATATTTGTTTCAATAGATGACACATCTGCTGAAAATTATCAAACAAATATATACATCTGTTGCAATAGTTGACTAACTTGTTGCATCAGATAAAGTATCTATTGTAATATATTTCTCGTCTATTTTAGAAAATCAAATAACTTTTCGTACCGCTTTTATTTGTACTAATAGATGACCTATCTGCTGCAACAGATGAGTCATATGTTGCAACATGTGGTTCATTTATTGAAAATTATCATATAGGTCTTCCTTATGTAGAAATTTATCCCAGCAGTTGATTCATCTATTGCAACAAAAATATAAACTGTTTGGGATAATTTAAAATAGGAGGAAGACCTGTTTGATTTGCTAGAACATATGAGTTATTCTTTTCTATTTTGTTGTATCCCCGTGATTAGCATTGACCAATTCTGGTTTTACAGGTGGATGTAGAAGCTATTGTTGAACAACATTGACCGTATGCTACTTTTTTTTATGGAAATACGGAGAACAGAAAGTGTAGAAACTGTACGTAAGTGACATTAAAGATTCATGACGACCCAAGCCGAATTTCATAACACCGGATGAAGAACAACTAATCCATATTGAGTAGATCTTTATAGCTTGAGTCTGTCAAAGTAATAACCTAACCTCTCCTTAGGAATTCTTGGCGTCAATACTTAAATTGTTGATGTATTTGTTGAGATCTGTACCTATAACAATTTTTTTACATTTCATTTATTCGTTGATTTATTTCTGCTAATTTCTGAAGGCTTCGATTTATTTTATTTTGTCTATAAATTTTATTTTTTTCTTAGATTTAAACTTATTAATTAAAATGGAATACTAGATTCAAATATTGCAACAGATAATTTATCTGTTGCAACAGACGACACATTTATTGGAAAATATCAAACAAATTAGACGTATGTCACAACAGGTAGGTAATCTGTTGGAAATTATCAAACAGGTCTTCCCACTATTGTAACAAATAGACTTAGATAGAAACATCGTTATAACATAACAGATGACCAACCTATTACAACAGATAAACTATAAGTCAAAACAGGTAGAATATCTCTTACAACAGATGGACAATCCATTGCATTATAAAAATTCAACTTTCATTAGACATAAGAAATTGCCACTACATGTAAAAAAGTGAAAGTGACTTAAAATAAAAAAGGCAAAACCCATCGACAATGTTCAGTTTAAACACCTAAAATAAAATAGGCATCGAGTAGACAGTGTTCATTTTAAACACGTAAAATCAAATAGGCATCAAATATGTCAGTTTGTCACTTTTTGCCCTGTTGGCTGCTCGTGTGTAATTCACATAGTCAAGGCCTATTGAACCCACATTTTTGGTGATTTAGCCCCCAACGATTACTTTTCTCCCATGGTCTTATATATTTATTTTCTTCCTAAAATTTAACCCTAAATTCCAAATTTTCTTTTTCTCTGCATCTTTTTTTTTCTCTATCCAAATTCATCTTGATTGTTTGTATTTTTTCTGCGTATTTTTTTATTTTTTCAACTGAGCTTGACAATGTCGAGCTCATCCTCCACTATTTTTTATGAAAAATATTTTCAGTATTGTAAGTGCGGTCATGGAGCTTTATTGAAGACTTTTTGGACTCAACAAAATCCAGGTCGTAGGTGTTTTACTTGTAAGATTTCAAAGGTAATATTTTTTTATTTAATTAGTTGATTTCTTATTGACTTATAATTGTTTTGTAATTGTGATCTTATTTTTGTAGAAGTTGGGTGGATGTGATTTCTTTGATCGGCATGAAAAATGATACCCTTTATAATCAAATCATGTAATCTAGGGTTTGTTGAAGAAAGTCAAGACTTTTGAAAAGAAATAAAATTGAGCAAGAAGATGCTACATTGTTGGCGTTATTGCTACTGCTTTGGTGGTGTTGGGTACATAGATATTCAAGCCTAACTGCTAAAAATTTTATGGTGGTGTATTTGTATTTACTACTGGTTTGGTGTCATTGAACACATAGATATTCAAGCGTAATTATTGAAAAATATCAAACAGATTTAGACATATATTGAAAAATATAGGTAATCTGTTGGAAATAATCAAACAGGTCTTCCCACTGTTGCAATAGATAAGACTTATCAACATAATGCAATAGAGGACAAACCTATTGCAATGGATAAACTATCTGTCAAAATAGATAGAATATATTTTACAACAGATTAACAATCTATCGCATTGTGAAAAATTCAACTATCATCAGACAAAAAAAATTTCCCTTACATATATGTATGTATGTAATGTAATGTAAAGTGAAGTGACTTGACATAAAAAATTTATTATTTCACAGGCTCTTTTTTATACACAGGATCCAAGAGTCCAGTTAGTACCCCATAAGCCCAGACCTCTTGAATGTTTGCCACAGTGTTGTCGCACAGAAAGGTCATTGGCTCGGCCATTTCTATGCCGGTCAGCAAACATTCAATGTATGCAAGAGCATCCGACCCATACGCGGCAATAGTTTTATTTTTTAGAAGGTCCATGTCCTTTTTTCGACCTTCAAAATCCTATTACTGCTTCATCAATACTTTCGTTGGTAAACAATCCATCAGTTTACTCTACCTCCACAAGATGGGGAACAACTCCAACAGAGGCTGCATGTAGGTAAAAAAATTGACCTCGTCCAAGGCAGGTAAGTTGCATTCATAAACATTGATCTTTCCCTCCTCAAGAAGTATCTTAACAACCCGATAATGTATGTCGTCCACGTTCATGACTCCAAGAATCCTCTTTGCATTGGTCCAGATTTTGCCGTATGGATTTGGCCTTTCCCCTCTAATATATTTTATCATTTCTTCATCCGATTGGAACCCAGAAAGTAAGAATAAAACCTCTCTCCACTGGGAGTTGATGCTAGGTTACTGAGATAATCGTACCTATCCTTGAGATTTTTGTAGAAGTTGAAGTCTATTATCCTATCGACAGTATCATAAGTTTTCAGGTAGGATAATTGTCTGCCCCTTATGAAGTAGAGAATTTCTTCAACATACTGTAATATAAAAAGTCAATTTTTAAATAGGTTAGTAATTGTAAATAAGGTAAACATAGTGAAAGATACAACAGATGGTCCATCTATTGCGGAGAGTTCTCTAAATCTGTTCACAGATTCCCATCTAATGTAACTTATGCAAGAGATGGGTAATATGTTGCAACAGAACCACCACAAGTTGCACCAGAATACACATATATTGCAACGAATGACAAGTACATTAGAAGGGTAGGTTAGGAAAAGTAAACTTACCCTGTCCACGTACTGCGTACGCATATCTGTCATACTTCTGAAGTCTTTGGTGGAAAAGGTATGGATGGGGTAATCTTTTGCACCTTGCTTGGCCTGTTGCAGATCCCTCTTCTCTTTGGCTCCAAGTTTCGCGTATATGTCCACCTTCTAGAATGGCCTCTGAACTTCAACAGTTTTTAGAAAAGGAGAAGTTGTAATTTTTTTGGATTTCTGATTGGAGATTACTTGCCTAATTGTTCTTTTCTTCCTCTTAACCACCACTTTAGGAGTGTATAGCTGCCTCACATTCTTGGATAGTATGACACCCCTCTTGGATTTCAATTCCTCAATAACTTTAGTGATAGCCTCCACTTTTTAAAAGAGTTTATCCTAGTTGTCCTTGCACTCTTTATATTTGCAATAAGAATATGAGGGTGAAGAGAGGTAAGAAGGACCTATGTAATGGGGAGAGAGACCTGTGAGAGGTGTGTTTTCAAATATATTTATTTTTTCTCAAGCATCAGCATACTCAACATAACGACTGGGAGTAGCATCAGCATGCCTTCTATTAACATCAACTCTACCAGCAATACCCCCAGAAGAAGCACCTGGATCTTTTGCAGTAGTTTGGTCATAAAGAGCCTTAACACTAGGCTGACCTTGCCTATCTGCTCTTTTTATGGCTGTTGCTCCAGCCAATTTTATCTTTATTAAATCCACCACTGGGTCTGCTATATTATCAATATAACCTAGAGTAATAAAAAAAGCCATTCCCAACTCCTTCTCAGTAGGTACTGTAATGACCTGAGACTACCCCCTAGTCATCACACGGTGCTTAGAACCACAAGTGATCCCAAGCTACCCATACTTAGTCTGAATAACTAGACTAAAACTGTAGAGTATTATGCATATGAGGAGGGGACTGACTGCGTAACATGATATAATTGAACATGAATTCGTAAAAACTGTATTATCTGAGAATGCAAGACCAAACGTATAACATAATTATGAAATAGTCTGTAAACTAAGGTACTAAAATACTGAAATATTGATAACTAAATAATTGATAATTGTACACTATGGTCAAGTAAATCTAAAACTAAATTGAGTTACTGATCTGATTACTGGACTGAGACTGTGACTGAGACTATAACTATGACGGTAACTGAGACTATAACTATGACTATAATTGAGGCTAAACTGAGACTTAACTGAAACTGTAACTAAGACTGTAACTAGAATTGAATACTGAGTTCTAATAACTGAGTAACTGATAGCTGCGATTACTGATAACTGAGTTACTAATAACTGGGTGACTGTTTCTGACAGTCCTATTTCTGTAGAACTAAATTGAGTTCTTTAATGAGTTGGGTGACTGTATCTGATAGTATCGATTCTAAAACAGAACTGAGGTTTTATATTTAGTCTAAAATAGAAATTGTGGGAAGTAATCATCTAACCGATATGCCCCTCTCCAAATGGATTGGGGTCTAACCTGTAAACCTATTTGGAAGGGTATCAGTACTGTGCCAAGGGTAAAGACAAAGTTGTGAGTTAACCCTCTCTAACAGGAAGACCTTTTGTCAACCCTTGTTGGCAGGAAAACTCATATGAGATATATCAACCCTAGTCTAGAAGGAAGATATCTCAACCTACGCTGGCTACGTAGTTCTATAATGCAGGGATTGATACTAAGGGTCAAACCCTATGATGGCAGGAATGCCTCCATCCCTGGGTTCGCTCGGTGCTGATTCTTACTCCCAATTGAATAGACATTGAACTAATTTCTAGACTGTACTAGGCTTGATTGAACTATTACTGATCGTGCTGTCTAACTGAATTGGACTGAGTTCTGTTAATTGACTAAATACACTGAGTTATGTAACTGACTAAGCACTACTGTTTGTGACACTACTAAGACTGTTCCCTAACTACTGTAGCTCTAGGTAAGCAATTAGATTTTTGGGTATTGAATGCCCTCAGGACTCGATAGCATGAAAACTAAAGCATAGCATGATCTTGAAAAGCATAGCCTTAGTCAATTATTCACAATTCATTCACTGAGACATTTATCAAACACTTGGAGGTTATGTACTTGTACATGAATGAGAACACATGGTAACGTGTCATGATTACCCTATTCAATTCACATGAGAATTCTATCAAGCACGTGGAGATTAATACTTTAATATGGGGCAATTTGCCAAACACATGGGGATCATGAACTTAGACATGGGAATATCTTAAAAATGGGAGCATAGCATGATTACATAACTAAGATCATGAATTGGGAAATTCGCATGTAATTCTCTTGAAATAGGACACGAGTGTTTCATCAAAACATGTAAAGTTCATACCTTGAACGTAAGAATGTCTAAACATGAGGGAACAATACAGTTACATGGAAAAGTTCATAGCTTGGGGATTCATCTTGAAATTGACTTAATATGATATGAGAATTTCATCAAACATATGGAAAGCATGAATTTAAAATATGAGAATATTGCTAAACATCATGAATTTAGGATCTATCATGGTATTTACTTGAATAATGCATGGAAAACTCAAATTCATGGCATGGGAAATTCAAAATCTTGTATGGAATCATACATGGGCTGAATTGAATTAAAAACATCACGAAAACATGAAATTCAACCTTCTTGAACATATAAAATACCATAATAATAGAAAAATTCATTCTTTAATTAAAAGAAAAAGATTTTTGGGCTCCATGGGTGAAAGAGGACCCATGGATGAACTCCCATATACCTTAAGGCATTAATCTTGAAGAAGAAACCCAATCTTAAAAGCATTCTCGAATTAGGAAACTTGAGTTCTTCTTTTCTCAAAGAAAATTTGATGAAGTTCTTGGTGTTCTTGAGGAGGCTAGGGTTTTTATTTGAGAGAAGAGATGAATAATTGAGTGTATATTGCTTTTGGGGGATAAAATTAAGTGTTATGGGCAGATTTGGGTGAGGAAAAGTGACCAAAGTGCCTCTAGACCCTTTAAAGACTGAATTAGCATGTGAAACAATTCCGTAAGGTGCAGGTCAATGCGTCGCATCGCTATCGTATTGGCTTACTACCTCACATGGAAAATGCCACAGCTTTTTGCTCGAGTATCGGATTTTGGTAAAATTGGTATCATTGGAAATCTAATTCAATTATCTACATGTGGTGGATCTTGAGCATCAAAATTCTACATATATAAAAAGTTATACTCATTTAAAGTAGACCCTTGTAGAATTAAATACCAAACTTTGGACGAATCAAAGGCTCTAAGCTCAACTTTGTTCTAAGTGATTCTTATGAACATTTTTCACCTCAAAAGCAAATCAAACATGAGGATAAACATCGTGAAACTCATATTTGCTTGGGAATCATTTATATCAAAGCTTATACATGTAGGAACAACGCTTAGAAGACTATTCCAAAAATGCAGGGTATTACATTATCTCCCTCTTGGGAACATTCATCCTCGAATAAGACTGGATAAACTGAGAGTACTGTACAAAGGTAATTGAGATCATATTATGAACATGACTGACTTGGAACATTGTTGCATAACTAATTCTGAATCATGATACATGAATTGAATATCATAAACTAAACTGATTTCTTGAATACATATAATGACATGAGAATGATTGTAAAGATGAGATATAAATGAGAGAGTCAACTGATAAGTAACTATTTCTTCAAGTTGGATCCTATTTAATGAAGAAAAATGAAAGGTTTAGGATATGAATACTCGGGTTATTAGAATACATCTCCCTCTTGGGATACTTCATCCCCCGAATAGTACTGACTTGGTTGAGATTCTACAAAAAAACTGAGATGATGCACGAAAACTTATGGATTGAATCATGACTGAATATCTGGGATCTGAAACTGATGCATGAACTGAATTGAATTTACGAATTGCATGATCATGAATGAATTACCTCATGAATAAAAAGGATAGGAAATCATAGGAACTTGTCTGTCTGACTGATAGACTGAATTGCTGGCTATACAAACTAAATCATACTAAAATCTTATACTCAACTATACATTTCACTTGTACGTCAACATGACATTCAAGCCTATCTTCATAACCAAACATGAACTTGTAGGTAAACCACCACAAAATTATCTTTCTCATTTCCTCTAAACCTTTATCAATAACAACTTTCAGGCACTAGCTCTAGAAAACACACATAGAATTTCAACTAATCATGACATGAGGAGAGGTCACTGAAAGTTAGAACACAAGGACCTGAAACATGAAAGAATAACTTTGACACTAAATTGAGGCCTGAGGAATAAAGTATCAATGACATAAATTTGTTAGAGAGGTCTGAACTGAGGACATACATGGCATAAACTGAATTTCGCTGATCATTGAGTATAGGATCAGTATCTGGATCTGAACATATTGTAAAACATGAGTACATGAGTCATGAGATGCATGACTTGAGTTTGGAGTTCATGATTTCATAAAACATGATTTATACTGCTGAGTGAACTGGAACTCCTCATACTAGAAACTAAAAGCACACATGGTTTTTCTATAAAATGCATGAATATGAGCTATGATGACGGAGTTGATATGTTAGGCATGAATAGATATCGTGATGATTGAAAAACTTTGCACTGAGATAAGAATACGGTGGGAATCATCTTCTCTTCCTACTTTTCTACACACATTGGTACTACTACTAGAATTTGGCAGTCTGACATGGTCACTTATTCCATCATCTTTCCCTTAGACTAAAGCTATCATCTTAAGTCTGTGACCACTTTACTAAACTCTGAACTGAACTGAAATCACTTTGCTCTAGAGTCTGGGGTATAATAATACACATAAATGATAAACTTATCCACACCATCATACTTAATCTCGAATCCACAAACTTAAATTCTTGCATACACTGTTTAAGCCTACTGATTCACCTTTCGTACAACTAGCCCCATGAATATATAATCTGCTCAATCTGGATAACACTATCCCAACTCTACTACTGCTAAACTTTTGGGTTCATGATTCTAACTCTAAATCACATACTATAAAAGGGATTCTAAGAAGAAAATCTGGTAGCACATCTAACTTTGGCTTAATGCACAATTTTCATAAACATGAATGAAATATTTCAAACTTTAGGACATAAAGGCACTGATGGAATACTTTTTAGGCCAACATGCAATCTCATAACAGTCTATAGGGACTGGCTGAGGAAACACTATCTATAAGGACTTAAGCTTTACTATTTCTGTCACCTTAAAACTAAGGCAGAGTTAGCATGAATAGTGCAAGATGAGGATCTGCATAAATTTCTTAAATAATACTTCTACTGAGTGATCTGAGACTTGAAAGAAGGAAAATATTTCCTAAATTCCATGTAGCCTCTCAAAGAAAAGTACTAATATCTTCATACCGTTTCGCAAGACTCTACTAGACACGGCTTCATAGACACCCTAGGACACTTGAACTCTATGCTCTGATACCAATTTTGTAACAATCCAAAACTACCCCCTAGTCATCACACGGTGCTTGGAACCATAAGTGAGCCCAAGCTAACCCATGAACTAAAATACTGTTAAGCAACTAAATTATAACATAATAAATAGCTGTTCTGCTGTGCGGAAACATAATTATACTAAGAATCTAAAATAGATACAACACTGATAAAGTTTTACAATCTGATAAATCTGAAGAATAAAACTGAAATTACATGATTGACTCTGACTAACATCTATGAAGCCTCTACTATACTGACTATAGATAGCTAGGACATGCCTCCAACTACCACTTATCAATACACATAGAAAATAAATAAACTATACATGAACTAAAACTATCTGGAGTTTCCAAATTAAGAGAACTCATTACCTGCTGACTGAAATCTGCAACGGTCTGATCGTAATGTGCGGGCTATAATTAGTACCTATATTATGAAATAATATAGCCATACAGACGTATATATGGATTAGAACTTCTGGAATATACTGAGTATGCAGTGGTAAATGCAATAAGTAAATCTGATTTTATATGTATTCGTAAAACATGCATGCTAAGTGTATGTAGACTCACCAATAGGCTAAAATAAACTAAAAAATGAAATATCTTAAAACATGAGTGATAAACATTTTCTGATAAGATCGTGAATCTCTACACTTAGTTTCTGTAAACTTAGCATATATGTTTTATGATTTTGTATGAATATTGTATGAATACTGGGTCTGAAACTACGTGATGGAGACTGACATAGATTGAGGATCTGGATATACAATCCATTGAGCATGAATGCATAAACATACTAACTTATCTGATTAACTGAATGACCGATAGCTGAATACTGGACATGTAAGAGTGAACTATACTTAGTCTAAATAACTAGACTGAAGCTGTAGAGTATTATGCATATAAGGAAGGGACTGACTACGTAACATAAGATAATTGAGCATGAATTTGTGAAAACTATATTATCTGAGAATGCAAGACCAAGTGTATAACATAATTTTGAAATAGTCTATAAACTGAGGTGCTCAAATACTGATAACTGAATAACTAATAAATGTATGATATGGTCAAGCAAACCTAAAATTGAATTGAGTTACTGATTCAATTAATGGACTGAGATTGTGACTGAGATTGTAACTAAGATGGTAACTAAGACTGTAACATTCTTCAGCTTATAGGATGCCAATTCTACACTCTCCTTTTCAGAAACATGCATGACCTGGGTGATTTTCTTCACCTCATCGAGATAAAGATGTGGATCCTTATCTGCCTTAGATCCAAAGAATTCTGGCGGGTTCATTCTCATAAAGTTTGATTCTGGCTGCGACTAGACCCCTATCATGTTGAGGTGGGGCTGCAGCCTAACGGTTACCTTAAACATTAGTTGTCACAGCTTGGGCTAGTGCCTGAAAAGCTGCTCAAAACTCTTCATGTGACATATTCTCATTCAAAGGATCTGTAGGCTAAGGTGGTTGGTTATCATTCTTATGGGCATTAGCTTTGTGAGGAGGCATACTCTGCAAATAAAAAGAAGAGGTGGATTAGACTAAGAATTAGCTCGAGCTCATACTCACTCATAAGATAAGAACACTGAAAGAAGGGAAACTATTCCTAAAACATCTTATAGCCTCTCGTACATAAATATGTTGCGCAACACACCCATGTACAAGACTCTACTAGATGCAGCTTTCAGACTTCCTAGGACACTATTGAACCTTAGGCTCTGATATCGGTTTGTAACACCCCGAGTCTAGTACCCCAGATGTTACACGATCCTCAAAATCCTGATGGACCACAAGCTAACCCTTAATTGATACCTGTAACTGAGTACTATATAATATATCGAAAAATACAGAAAACTGCCAGAAACTTTCCATAAGGTTCAATACTAAAATAAAACTGAATAAAGTTTAACAATATCAAAACTAAAATAACTGTCTAAACAACTAGTCTGAAAGCTTCTAAACTGTCTGAACTGTGGAGTTGACAGGACAATCCCCCAACTAAGTTTATTTACTGAAGAATACTGAATCTAATGTAATATAATGAAATAATAGAACCATCCTCAAATGATGAGGACAAACTGCTAAGTCTACTGTTGCTGATTGGGTCTGAACTGCTAAGGGTGATCGAGATCCTATGCTTCTGAACCTATGGTATAAGAAACCATAGTGCAAGAGAAAAGTATGCATTAGTACGTAAGAATGTACTAGTTTGCTAGATGGGGTAAGGTTGAATGCAAGGGCTCATATGCATGAACTATAATTAAAATCATAGTGACACTGAATACTCCCGAATGCTGATTTACTGACATCTGAGTTTACTAATGTTGGGATACTGAATAACTGAATCTACTGATATTGATATATGAGGTTACTAAAACTGATTAACTGTATCTTAGATTGTTCCTATCTAATGGGTGTTCTCTGAATCTATGATAATGCTAATGAGTGACTATATCTAACAGTCTTGAATCTGAGCTACTGAGCTGAGTTCTTTTACTGAAACTGATTCTAAAACTAAGACTGTGGGATGTATTTATCTAACTGACATACCCCAAATCTGAACTAGTGGGGTCTAACCTATAACCCCAGCTGGAAGGGTTTCAGTACTGTGCCACGGGTAAAGAAAACTGCTATGGGGTCAGTCCTAATCTAGCGGGTGACCCCTGAGATCAGTCCTGTACTAGGGGTAATCCTGGAGTATGTCAGTCATATCTAACGGGTGACATCTCATGCCTACGCTGGCAACGTAGTTCTGGAACTTAGGGATTTGCTTCTAGGGATCTCAGTCCTATCTAGCGGGTGAGCCCCCATCCCTAGGTTCGCTCGGTGTTGAATCCTACTCTCAACTGAATGACACTGAACTTTCCTACTTCATACTAGGATTGACTGAGATGTTACTGATCGTATGGCTTAACTGAACTAAATTGAGTTACTGAGTTTTCGTAAGTTCTGTAACTGACTAAGTTCTACTAATTGTGGCACGACTGAGATTATTTTAAAAACTGACAATCCTAGAAAAATATTGGCCAACACGATAGGTGACACAGCATGCCAAAATTGCGTTGTTCCACTATTTTGGGCACTGAAACTTGGTCTAAATGAGGTTCAAAAAATCTGAAACTTATTCGAAAACCTCTATTGACATTCTTCAGTATGGATTAACTTAAATATCAAACCTTTATGGACGTAAAGATCACAAAATAAGAATGCCAACTTTCAAAGGCTAAAATAGGCTAAGTCTTAACACGTAGCCAAAATTTTCTAAGTGTTGGAGATTCTCTTGACATGCTTTAAAGAGTTTTAACGACTAGAAAAGTTTGCGGGCTCTTATAATATCTCCCCCTTGGGAACATTCATCCTCGAATGGGACTGATAAAGCTGAAAATAGTAGCAGCCTGAATTTACTTACTGGACATGAATATCTGAAACATGACTATATGACTGGAACCACTAATATACTGAAATATCATACTGAACATGCATATCTGATGCATGGATATCTGACTGAGTTGATTCTTATAAAAGCATGACTGAATATATTATGATAACCTATACTAAGTTTGTAAGGGGAATCTGACCATAAAACTGAATGGATTTATGGACATGAAAGCATCGAGGAATTTTAGGGTATCTCCCCCTTGGGACACTATGTCCCCTTCTAAGAATGCTTACTTTACTGAGATTTAGGAAAAACTGAGGTGATGTACAAGGCACCCATGAACTGCATCATAACTAACCCTCGGGAGTCTGAAACTAATGCATGACTCATGAACTGAACTGAACTCGCAACTACTAGGACTTTCTATCTTGGAATAGTTACCTTCTTGAGATTTTTGATAGCATGACTAGATGGAAAGATGGGAAACAAACTATACGAATCCGACTGCCTGACTGCTAAATTGACTTGCTAACTTTACTAACGAACTCATGCTGAAAACTTAAACTCAAATAGGAGCAAAGGATCTAAGAATGCATGTCATGAAGATATAGGACTTATAACAAAACCGAATCTATATTAGGGGAACCTTCTAGATTATGACGAGTTTGGAGTGCATAAAATCTATTCTGATGTTGAACACTAGTGGTACTGGTAGTGATGCCCTGCTGATGCAAATATTTACCCCTCTAAGCCAATACTCTACACTCCCTCAGCCTGTGGCCTCGCTTACCACATCCAAAACATACCTCATTGCTCTCTCTACACACACCTAGGTGATTTTTGCCACACTCTTCACAAAGAGGATAGGTACGCTCACTTCTCATACTACCCTAGGCTTTGGAGCCTAGCACCCCATCATGACTAACATTCCTGAATTTTGGTGTGGGTACACTAGTTAAGGATGGAGTTGGGACTGAAAACTTCTGACCATGCTCCGATCACCACCTTGTGACCCTAGCTGAGAATAACTAAAACTACCTGTTCTGTCCTTCTTACTTACTCTCTCTCTCTTTCCTTAGCTTTATCTACCTCAATCTGCTAAGCGTGCATTATTAATTTAGAAAGGTACATGTCTCTATTGAGCTTAGCAGTCCAACACTCCTTAACCACTACCCCAGACACACCGGTCACAAACTTACTCATACTTGCTCTAGGGTCAGCCATTTGGTCAGGGAGATACTTAACCAATTGGTTGAACTTGAGACAGTACTCCTTCACTGTCATGGAGCCTTGCCTCAGGTTCGTAAACTCTTCTATGTTAGCTTCTCTCATCTCTAGTGGGAAAAACTTATCTAAGAACACATCCTAAAATATCTGTCAAGTCATGGGAGCTGTATCCTTCCCTCTACTCTTCTTCCATATCACTACCCAATCATAAGCAACATCTTTCATCCTATATGATGCCAATTCTATCTTCTTCACCTCATTGAGATAAAGTTGTGGGTCCTCATTTGCCTTAGACCCAAAGAATTTTAGTAGGTTTATTCTCATAAAGTCTCTGATTCTAGCTGTGACTAGACCCCCATCTTCCTGAGGTGAGGCTGCAGCGTGACGGTTACCTTAAACATTAATTGTCACAGCTTGGGCTAGCGCCTGAAAAGCTACCCGAAACTCTGCATATGACACATTCTCATTCAAAGGATCTGCGGGCTGAGGTTGCTGGTTATCATTCCTACGGGCATTAGCTTTGACAGGAGGCATACTCTATAAATGAGAGAAAGAGGTAGATTAAACTGAGAATTAGCTCGAGCTCATGCTCACTCGCACGACAAGAACACTGAAAGTAGGGAAACTATTCCTAAAACATCTTATAGCCTCTTGTACATAAATGTGGCGCACAACACACCCATGTACAAGACTCTACTAGTTGCGACTTTCAGACTTCCTAGGACACTATTGAACCTTACGCTCTGATACCAAGTTTGTAAGACCCCGAGTTTAGTACCCCAGATACTACATGGTGCTCATAATCCCAAAGGACCATAAACTAACCCTTAACTGATACCTGTAACTGAGCACTACATAATATACTAAAAAATGCAGAAAATTGGCTAAAACTTGCCATAAAGTTCAATACTAAAATAAAATTGAATAAAGTTTAACAATATTAAAACTAAAATAAATGTCTGAACAACTAGTCTGAAAGCCTCTAAATTGTCTAAAATGTGGAGTTGATGGTACAATCCCCCAACTAACTTCATCTACTGAAGAATACTGAATCTAATACAATATAATAAAATAATAGAACTATCCTCGAATAATGAGGACTCACTGCTAAGTCTACTGCTACTGAGTGAGTCTGAACTGCTAAGGGTGCTCGAGATCCCATGCTTCAAAACCTATGGTATAAGATACCAAAGCATAAAAGAAAAGTATGCATCAGTACGTAAGAATGTATTGGTATGCTAGATGGGGTAAGGTTGAATGTAAGGGCTCATATACATAAACTATACTGACTAAATAATCTGAGTATGCTGAATAAGGATACATGTATGAATGCATAAACTATAACTAAAATCATAGTGACATTGAATACTGAGTCTCGAATACTAATTTACTGACATCTGAGTTTACTAATACTGGGATACTGAATAACTGAATCTACTGATATTGATATCTGAGGTTAGTGAAACTAATTAACTATATCTGAGATCAGTCCTATCTATTGGGTGATCTCTGAATCCACTGATAATGCTAATGAGTGACTATATCTAACAGTCCTAAATTAGAGCTACTGAGTTGAGTTCTTTTACTGAGACTGATTCTAAAATTAAGACTGTGGGAAGTAGTCATCCAACCGACATGCCCCAAATATGAACTAGTGGGTTCCAACTTGTAACCCCAGCTGGAAGGGTATCAGTATCATGCAACGGGTAAACATAACTGCTATGGGGTCTTTCCTAATCTAACGGGTGACCCCTGAGATCAGTTCTATACTAGTGGGTGATCTCAGAGTATATCAGTCCTATCTAATGGGTAATATCTTATGCCTACCATGCTATGTAGTTCTGTAACTTAGGAATTCACTTTTAGGGATCTCAGTCCTATCTAGCGGGTGAGCCTCTATCCCTAGGTTCGCTTGGTGCTGAATCCTACTCTCAACTAAATGACATTGAACTTCCCTACTTCATACTAGGCTCAACTGAGCTTTTACTAATCGTACATCTTAACTGAACTAAAATAGGTTATTAAGTTTTCCTAAGTTCTGTAAATAACTGAGTTCTACTGATTATGGTATGACTGAGATTATCTTGAAAACTGACACTGGCTCTAGGTAGCTGCTAAATTGTTGGGTATTAAATACCTCCAGGACTCGATAGCATAAGCAAGAATAAAACATGGCAAGTCTTGAATAACATGATAATATTCAATCATTCACAATACAATCAATGAGGCATCTCTTCAAGCACTTGAAAGTCATAAACTTATGCATGGATAGGAATGCATACAAATGTCTCATAATTCATTCACTAAAGCCTTTCAACAAACACTTAGCATGGATTATCTTGTACATAAATGGAACTACATGATTACATGCTATAATGGCACTACTTTATTCATATAGGTATTTAATTGAATATATGGGAAGCATGCTCTGGTTATACAACAATTACCACATCTAAGTATCTTGGCTATATCAATAAACTTGGAACTTAAAGGGTTTATCATGAACATTATGCAATTTATCACATACTAGGTTCAAAGCTTAAAACTCATAATCTAAAACGTGAATCAACCCCCAACAACAACATGAACATGAATTTCAATTCACATAAACCATGAAAACTCATAAAAATATAATCTTTGAATCTAGAAAAGGATTCTTGAACTTCATGGGTGGAAAGGACCCATGAATCAACATCTAACATACGTTAGTTCTTGATTTATGAAGATTGACAGTGGAATTTTTTGAATTTAGATCTTCAATTGAAAACCCTAAGCGTGTTCTTAAGGAAAATTGAGAGAAAAATAGTATATGTGGGTAAACAATAGCTGAATCTTATGTTATAGGGTTATATAAGAGTGGAAAAAAGACTGAAATAACCTTGTGATCGCGGCTGTTTTAATGACTGATAACTAGGTACTGATGTGCTGGTCAATGCAGTGCATCGATAGCATCAACATGATACCAGATGCATCATGACATAATCGTGTTGAGCCTCAGTACTTTTGACTGGCAGTCTTGAAAAAATATTGTCCAACATAATAGGCGATTTGGTACGCCAAGATCGCGTTGGTCCACTAGAACTTGGTTTAAACGAGGTTTGAAAAATTCGAAACTCATATGGAAAGCCCTATTGACATTGTTGAGCATGGATTAACTTAAATATCAAACCTTTATGGATGTAAAGGTCACTAAATAAGAACGCCAACTTTCGAAGGCTAAAATAGGCTAAGTCTTAACACTTAGCCAAAATTTTCTAAGTGTTGAAGCTTCTCTTGACATGATTTAAAGAGTTTTAATGACTAGAAAATTTTATGGGGTCTTACATTAACCCTCTATGATAGGAAAACCATTTATTAACCCTTTCTAGCAGGAAAACTCGTACGAGATGTATTAGCCCTAGTCTGGCAGAAAGATATTTCAACCTACGCTGGCTATGTAGTTCTGTAATATAGGGATTGCTACTAAGAGTCAAACCCTATATTGGTAGGAATGCCTCCATCCCTAGGTTCTCTCGGTGATGATTTTTACTACCAACTAAATAGATGCTGAATTGAAATCTAGATTATACAAGGCTTGACTAAACTCTTACTGATTGTGCTATCTAACTAAACTGGGCTGAGTTCACAAAGTTCTGTTAATTGACTGAATACACTGAGCTTTGTAACTGACTGAGTACTACTATTCATAACACTACTGAGTCTGTTCTGTAACTACTGTAGCTCTAGGGAAGCAGCTAGATTTTTGGGTATTGAATACCCCTAGGACTTGATAGCATAAAAATTAAAGCATAGCATGATCTTGAAAAGCATAGCCTTAGTCAATTGTTCACAATTTATTCACTGAGACATTTTTTCAAACACTTGGAGGTTATGTACTTGTACATAAATGAGAACACATGGTAACATGTCATGATTACCCTATTCAATTCACATGAGAATTCTATCAAGCACGTGGAGATTAATACTTTAATATAGGGCAATTTGCCAAACACATGGAGATCATGAACTTGGACATGGGAATATCTTAAACATGGGAGCATAGTATGATTACATAACTAAGATCATGAATTGGGAAATTCACATGTAATTTGCTTGAAATAGGACATGAGTGTTTCATCAAAACATGTAAAGTTCATAGCTTGAACGTAAGAATGTCTTTAACATGAGGGAACAATAGAGTTACATGGCAAAGTTCATAGTTTGGGGATTAATCTTGAAATTAACTTAACCTAATATGGGAATTTCATTAAACATGTGGAAAACATGAATTTAAAACATGAGAATATTGCTAAACATCATGAATTTAGGATCTACATGGTATTTACTTGAATAATGCATGGGAAACTCAAATTCATGACATGGGGAATTCAAAATCTTGCTTGGAATCATACATGGGCTGAATTGAATTAAAAACGTCATGAAAACATGAAATTCAACCTTTCTTGAACATACAAAATACCATAATAATGGAAAAATTTATTCATTAATTAAAAGAAAGGGATTTTTGGGCTCCATGGGTGAAAGAGGACCCATGGATGAACTCCCACATACCTTAAAGCTTTAATCTTGAAGAAGAAACACAATCTTGAAAGCATTATCAAATTAGGAAACTTGATTTCTTGCTTTTCTTGAAGAAAATTTGATGAAATTCTTAGTGTTCTTGAGGAGGCTAGGGTTTTTCTTTGAGAGAAAAGATGAATAATTGAGTGTATATTGCTTTGGGGGCTAAAATTAAGTGTTATGGGCGGATTTGGGTGAGGGGAAGTGACCAAAGTTCCCTTAGACCCTTTAAAAACTGAATTAACGTTTGAAATAGTTTCGTAACGTGCAGGCCAATGCATCGCGTCGCTAGAGCGTCGGCTTACTGCCTTACACAAAAAATCCCATAACTTTTTGCTCGGGTATCGGATTTTGGCGAAATTGGTATCGTTGGAAAGCTAATTTAATTATATACAATTTGGTGGGTCTTGAGATGAAAAATTCTATGTATATAAAATGTTATGCACGTTTAAAATAGACTCTTGTAGTATTGAATGCAAAACTTTGGACAAATCAAAGGCTCTAAGCTCAACTTTGTTCTAAGTGATTCTTATGAATATTTTTCACATAACTCATATTTTCATGGGAATCATTTAGATCATAGCATATACACGTAGGAACGACGGTTAAAAGACTAGCCCAAAAATACGGGGTATTACAGTATGATCCATGGATGTACAACCTGTAAAAAAGGATAGATACATTTAAATCATATAGAATAATAATTTTTACAGTTGGGTTACATATTAACATAGACAACGGGAACGACGGTTAAAAGACTAGCCCAAAAATGTGGGGTATTACAGTATGATCCATGGATGCAAAACCTATAAAAAAGGATAGATACATTTAAATCATATAGAATAATAATTTTTACAATTAGGTTACATATTAACATAGACAACCTATGCAACAGATGATCTGTATGTCACAACAGATTAACAATATGTTACATCAAATTACCTATCGGTTGCATAATTTGCAGTAGATGGTTAATTTGTTAAGAGTCGGGTTCAGAGAACCAAAACAACAAATGGGTAATATGATGCAAGATATCAATCTTCTATCACAATAGATTACCCATATTTTGCACCAGTTGGCACAAAATAGGTAATCTATCACAATAGATATCCCATTTGGTACATCAAATATAATATTTATTGTACCAGATATAACATCTATTCAATATCTTTCATTGAGTCAAATTATTTTACTTGAAGAAGACATACTGTATCATTCAGATGGTTAAATAGATCAGCCTCCTTAATTCATGTGTTGTTCTTTGCAGCCAACCACCTAAACATCCTTGGATGAGAAACCTCATTCGGGTAATCCATTAACTGCTCTCGGAGGGGAAGAATGGCTTTAAATGCCCAAGTCTAAAAAATATTAATAGAAAGAAAGCAAAAAAGTCATAATAACTATATTTAATATAAATTAATGGATGAGTAAAAATAGTGATTAATTTTACCATGAAATCCCAAGGAAAGTTGTATTATGGTTGTCCCTGTGGATAGCTTTGTCAGTAAATACTGGACAGTCAAGTAGAAACTGTCATATCCCAAGGTACAATTGCTGAATTTATCAAAATCCTCAGCACGCACCAACAAAACATCTTCTATGACCTTGTTGACATTTTTTGCCAATATAACCGAATGGGTAAAAGACTCAGCATGCACCAACAAATCATCATGCATTTTCCAAAAGAATTAATTGAAGTTGTAGTTGACCCTATGAGAACTCACCCTAGTCCTAGATTAATCAATTAAGTCATTAGTTGAACATATGAACTCAATTGAAATTGTATAAAAATAAATATTCAACCTGTTGCAATAGATAGCCCATCTGTTGAAATTAATCAAATAGATTAATTCATCTGTTGCAACAGATTACCTATCTTTTGGAATTAATCTAACAGATTAAGTCATCTGTTGTAATAGATTACTTATTTTTTGTAAATTATCAAATAGGTACTACTATCTGTTGTAGTTGACCCTATGATCAATTAAGGTATTAGTTGAACATATTAGGTAATAAGAATCACTTCACCTTAGAGTGATCGGTCAATGACTCTGGTCAGGAGAAATGACGATTCGTCTCATCATGCATTTGACAAAAGACTCAATTAAAGGTGTAGTTGACCTTATGAGAACTCACCCTAGTCCTAGATTAATCAATTAAGTATTAGTTGAACAAATAAGGTAATAAAAATTGATTCAACTCAGAGTGATCGATCGAAGACTCTGGTCGGGAGGAACGCAATACTGTCTCATCGTGAATTTGCCAAAAAACTCAATTGAAGTTGTAGTTGACCTTATGAGAACTCACCTTAGTCCTAGATTTCTAAATTAAGGTATTAGTTGAACATGTAAGGTAATAATAATCAATTCATCTCAGAGTAATCGATCAACGACTCTGGTCAAGGGAATGCAGTACCGTCTCATAATGCATTTGCCAAAAGACTTAATTGAAGTTGTAGTTAATGACCCTATGAGAACTCACCCCTAGTCCTAAATTGATCAATTAAGGTATTAGTTGAATATATAAGGTAATAAGAATTGATTTAGCTCAGAGTGATCAATCGACGATTTTGGTCGGAAGGAACTCAATATTGTCTCATCATATATTTGGCAAAAAACTCAATTAAAGTTGTAGTTGACCCTATGAGAACTCACCCCTAGTCCTAGATTAATCAATTAAGGCATTAGTTGAATATATGAACTAAATTAAAATTGTATAAGAACAAATATTCAACTTGTTGCAACAGATGATCCATTTGTTGAAATTAATCAAATAGATTAAGTCATCTGTTGCAACAGATTATCCATCTATTGGAATTAATCAAACAGATTAAGTCATTTGTTGCAATAAATTACCCATCTATTATAAATTATTAAATAGGTATTGCCATCTGTTGTAATTGACCTTATGATCAATTAAGGTATTAGTTGAGCATATTAGGTAATAAGAATCGCTTCACCTCAGAGTGATCGATCGACGACTCTGGTCGGGAGGAACGTAGTACCCTCTCATCATACATTTGCCAAATGACTCAATTGAAGGTGTAGTTGACCCTATGAAAACTCACTCTTAGTAATAGATTAATCAATTAAGGCATTAGTTGAACATATAAACTCAATTGAAATTGTGTAAAAACAAATGTTCAACCTGTTGCAATAGATGACCCATCTATTAAAATTAATCAAACAAATTAAGTTATATGTTTCAACAGATTACCCATCTGTTGGAATCATCTGTTGCGACAGATGACCTTGCTTTGGAAATTTTCAAACAAAAATTGTCATCTATTGCAAAGTATGACTTTGATGTTTTAAGATCCTTTTTTTAAAGATATTTAGGTATTTCCTATTCGAGATAAAAAAAGATAAAATACTAAGGTAATAAAAAATACTACTTGGATAACTCAAAAATCTCCTCAATGAGTAGTCTTACCTAGTTTTTTCAATGTCAACGTGTCTTCATGCCCCTCCATTTTATTTTAGTTGACCCTTTTTTTAAAGAAGAAACACAAGGTAGGAAGGGAAGTATAGCGAAATTGGCTGATAAAATTGACATGAAAAATGAAAAAACTGAATAAGTTGCGATTGTAAAAGTGTATCCAAAAAATGAACATCCATCAGTCGTTCTTGAAAAAGAAAAATGCTCAAGTGGATTGGAGTTGTGCACCTTTTAAGGGATGCAACTAGCTAGCGTGTCCTGAATAAAGACCCATAAAATGCAGGACCAAAACTCTAAGGAAGCAGCTTCGCGAGAATGGAAAGTGGTAAGATTATCGGTTAGAATTGAAACCTGAACCAACTAGTCTTGAATTAAAAATAAGGGATCAAGCCAAGGAGGCAATTTCTCAAGTTAAACTTGCATCCCATGCCTCCTGTTTATGGCTCTGGTCAGGTCAAAGGTAGTAGAAACAACAAGGTATGGGATTTCTGCCCAACTTCAGACCTTTTTGTTTCTACTGCCATTGACCTGATCATAGACATAAATAGAAGGCATGGCATGCAAGTTAGACTTAAAAAATTGATGCCTTGGCTTTCCTTATTTTTACTTCTGCAGTTATTGGTTCAGATTTTATTCTTGACTGAAAATCTTACCAATCTCATGTGCTCACAAAGCTTCTTTCTTAGAGTTCTGGTCCTGCACTTTGTGAGTTTTCATTGAGGCCACGCTCGCTAGTTGCAGTCTCTAGCAAAGTGACCAACTCCAGTCCTCTTGACCATTCTTTTTTTTCTTCAACAACTGATGAATTTTTATATTTGGATACACTTCCACATTAGAAGCTCATTCAGTTATTTTATTTCTCATGTCAATTTCATTAGCCAGATTCATTAAAATTTCCTTACTTGCTTCCCTGTGTTTCTTCTTAAACACGGTCTGAGATGATATATGGTCTTCTCTACCTCCCCCTTCTTACACATGTATTCTCCCAAGCACCTTCTCTATATAATAGTCTCCTCGAGCAACCCATTCGTATAAATTTGGACCAGGGGAATTTCTATTGGTCCCATCATTGTTTCCTGTAGTGCGAGGCTTTAGACGCCTTTCAAGAAGTCCATTGCACCATTAAAATTGGTCCAATCACTATTGGATATTTACACTACCACTAAAAGCTTGAACCCTTCCCCAAACTTGACACAAAAACATAAGCATAAACCATCATTAAATTATAATAGGGTATCGACACCACCATCTTGGAACCCTTCAGCCTTATCAATTCGTACCTATAAAACTAAACTGTACAATGCAGGATATTATTTGAAGGATCAATATCTAATCGATAAAAAACTGCATTCACAAAATTATTGTACTTTATGTGTGTCTTTCACGGTAGCTTGATCAATAATACATAACTCTCGCGCATGATAGTGGATCTATTCATCTGCATGCACCTTATTCTTCCTACCCCATCAAGATATGTCAGACAGTGTTTGTTCATCTGTACGCATTTGATGACTATTAAAAAAAGGTAAAAAGTCGTGACTTTTTACCTAACACATTCAAAGTAGCTGTTGAACCAAATTTTCCATATGTTGCAATCAATGAATCAGCTATTAAAAGAAATCAAAATATCTCCTCCAATAATGGTCCATCTATCGCAACAGATAATCCATATATTGCAATAGATGGTAAATCTGTTGCGACGGACTAGACAGTGTTTAATCATCCACAAGCATGTGATGACTATTTAAAAAGAGGCGAAGAGTCGTGACTTTTTATCTAACATATTTGAAATGGCTGAGATATCGAATTCTCCATTTATTGCAACTGATGAATCAACTATTAAAAAAAATCAAAATATCTCCTCCAACAAATGGTCCATCTATCATAATAGATAATATATATGTTGCAACAGATATTGCAACAGATGGTAAATATGTTGCGATAGACCATACAGTGTTTATTCATCTATACGCATGTGATGACTATTAAAAAAGAGGTGAAGAGTAATGACCTTTTATCTAACACATTCAAAATAGCTGATTAATCAAATTCTCTATCTGTTGCAATTGAGTTGTTGGAAGAAATCAAAATATCTCCCCCAACAGATGGTCCATCTATCACAACAGATGATACATATGTTAGAACAGATATCTTATCTATTGCACATACAAACCATCTATTGCAACAGATGGTAAATTTGTTTTAACAGACTATCTATTGCACATACAGACCATCTATTGCAATAGATGGTAAATCTGTTGTGACAGATGGATGATCTGTTGCAACAACTTAATAATAACGGTTGTTATCAAGTCACAAATCATTTTGAAAAGGTGAGAAGTATTAATGTAAAAAAAAGTTGCGACTTTTCACATAAAACAAAATACAACCAGTTTGAATATAATTAATACAATGGAGTTGAACAATCGTGCATTTTGGCCTGACACATCCAGATTCAATCCTCTATAAATAGGTCCCTCCTTAATTTTTATTCACTCAACTTTATTTATTTCTTGCATTTTTTCTTTTCATGTGACATCTTCAACCACTTCTCTTCAGAGAGCATATTCCTTTCTTGTTGAGGTAAATTTGTTTTGGTGTAAATCTACCAGTTGCTAGTGTACGTTGTGTAACATTTGGACTCTTTTCTTTACATTTATCAATTCATGAGTATTCTAGATATGGCTTATCCTATTTGGGACATTGCTATTCTGTGCGACATAGTGCAGGAACTTCAAAGACAGGTTAATGACCTACAGAGGGAGTTGGTCATCGTAAGAGCGACGGTGTTCAGAGAGATACAGAGGCTGATGAGGGCCCTGCTGCTACGAGTTGATTCATCGAATGTCATTAATCATAATGATAATAATTAGAATGTGTTTTTACTTTTAGAGTAGTTATTTTAATTTTTCTATATCGGATCTATACCTAATGTATTTTATTTTTTATTTAATGAAAATTTTATTTTTAGTCAACTTCGGCTTTTTAATTCTTATTTAGTTTTCATTCTGTCTATTTCTTCTAAACATACATGTTAACATGTTAACGGTTGGAGGCAAGGAGCAATTTTGAATCTAGTAACAATAGCAATTTTGACTTTTGAGTTCTTTCAATAGATGGACCATGTGTTGGAATAGATTGGTCATCAGTTGGATTTCTGTCAACAGATTATCCATCTGTTGAAACAAATTTGTCATCTGTTGGAGGAAAATATTCCAGTTTGATGGAACTGTGTTGGGTTCTTCCAGTTAATGTCCATTTGTTGCCACAGATGGGTAATCTTTTGAAAATAATTGTGGTCTGTTATATTATTTAGTTCATGTTTTGCCTCTTTTTATTGATGCACAAGTTATTAAAAAAGATATTTTATATATAATAAATGATAACATTACATTCACAACAATGAGTTAAATATATAAAAGTCCACAACAAACAACAACACAAGTTTTTGTATTTACAACGATCACGGTGGATTACAATTCGGGCATGTAGTTCTTTTGTGGCCAGCACTATAACATATGGAGCACTAATTTCTTCTTGATGAAAATGATTCTCCGACTCCACGCCTCCTCTTATATGGATTTCTTCCCAGTTTGATAGTGCTTGGGTAAATAAATAGATGAGGTATTAATCTCTCCAAAAGTTCTGCAGGAACAACCCAAGATTCTTCAGGATGCACCAGAGCAATATACCCACTATATGCCATTTTATATTTTTCCACTAAATAATATTGAGAGGAGTGCTTGTAAATTTTAGGTCCATATTTTAGACCGTATTAAGCTCGAAGAACTTCCATAGCATGTGGAAAGGGTATTTTTTCCAAGTAAAAAACTTTGTATGTACAAGATCTTGTTTAAAGATCGACCGTGAAAATATTACCATGACTGGTGATACTGAATTTGTAATCTGCTATATGATGAGATAATAACCTATTCCCAGACTGATGTTCGTTGATATTGTTCTTTCTATTTCTAAAACAAATGGCATTTCTACGTCCTTAACTGTACATGCCTTTCGTTAAAAATTGGCCATACTTCTTGTTTATTTTTTCAAACAGAGCCTTGATGGGAAATTCTCTTTCATTGCCAAACAATGAATTCACCAATTTAGTTATGTTTGATGTCATAATATTGTACCTATACAAAAGAATTACTTAGTACGACATCATACTAAACTTGTAACTTAAACAAGACATTAAATTCATAAGAATTTACATATTTTCCAGACAGAATGCCTGGCTCTATCTCTTGAAATTGACACGTACGAGAAGTTCTACTACCTTGGGATTCACATCCGTTATTTAATTGAAATGGTCTAAAAACTCCTCTCTACTATATGCTTCTACTCTATAAAAAAGGGTCATGACCCTTTCGTTGTGATTGTTGGTCTGAATGTTCTCTCTAAGATGCCTGATGCAACAACCAAAGTAAGATGAAGTGAAGAAAATTAAACCCATATTTGGAATTCTTGGATGCCTATCCGAAACAAAACTTTAGTATCTTCGATGCAGCTTCGCAATTGTTCAAAAAAAATCCATAAGAGGCATCACATTCCTTGTCTGCTACACAAAAAGCGATAGGATACAAAAAAGTACTTGAACCTTCCATTTTCATCAACATGCGGTGCCATTTTAATTTTGAGATTTATGGACTCAATTATGTAACGGTAGACATCCAGGACTATATACCCATGCTCGTATGTCCCCTTAACCAAGTCCTTGTCAATCCCCATGGTTGTATATATCTTCTAATAACTGACCAGGACACCCAATTTTGTACAGATTTGATTGGCCATAACCCTTGTAGAAGGGCCTTTGCCATCGGGGAAATAACTCTTGAAATATTTACCGAGGACCTTTGTCGTGGCGGGAAGATTTTGGCCCGAGATGTGCTCCGAACTACATGTGTGATGTTTTTCATATTTATGAATGATGAATCTGTCAGAAATTACGTACTTTACCTCTCTCAACCATCACTTAAAGTTCGAATTAGCACATTTGTAGCAAAAGACAGTGCTCGAATTAATTACCTTCTTTATTCTGAAACTTTTTTCAAGCAAGAAATAAACAAAGTGGTAGATAGTTCATTCTTTTCCTTGAATGACATTCCATTGAAAAAGTCGGTCCCTTCATCTTGAATATTTCCAGACTATGTCGATTGAGAAGAACTGCCCACCGTATTGGGCGCATCAACGGGCGTAGGTGTTTGATCATCATCTAGAATATTCATGTCTAGATCATCCAACGTATCATCAAAGATATCTTGTTGTTGTTTTTCTTTTACGTTTTGGTTCTCACCCTCGCTCGTCTTTTCAACCACGTATACCCTTAACACCGGCCTGGATGAATCACTAAGATAAGCACGCAATCGAACGTGATCAGTTATCTTGAAAAATAGTACCCTCTGATTTTTAAAGGATTTGTGCATGTAGCTGATGACGAGTTCTTCTAGTTGACAATTCAGTCCATAATAGCTAATTATTAAGTTCACAAAATCATCATACGAAGCATCACTTTTGACTGTCATAGCTATCGTCTCTAGCATTTCACCCTCCTTCTATCGCCATACATATCGATTGCTCTTCTCGATCCATTGACCATGACAATCCACTCCTATTGTTATTGATCACTCTATTAGTGGTACCTAAATAAAGTCATTTGTTAAAAAAGTTAATAGTGATTTCATAGTGCCGTAAATGAATCCCAACAGATGTGTAATTTGTTCCAACAAGTAAGTGATCATTCGCAATAGATTACTTACCTGTTAGGATTCACGTTACGCTTCTGAAGCTGATTTCAACAGACGAGTTATTTATTGTACCAGGTGAATCAAATATTGCAACAGACTATATATCTGTTGCAATGGATGAAACGTTTATTGGGATAGATGTTACGGTACTAAGGTATATTTGAAGCTAATTCCAACAGACGAGTGACATATTGTAACAGATAATTAACCTGTTGCGACAGATGACTTACCTGTTGCAAAAGACGACGATCTGTTGGAATCAAGGTTAGGTTCTATCGACAGGTTACTAATATATTGCAACAGATATTTATCATTTATTGAAATCGAGTTCAGGTTCTGTTGCAACAAGTTAATAATATGTTGCAATAGATATTAACCCTGTTGCAACAGATAACACGTTTGTTGGAATCGAGTTCAGATTCTGTTGCAACAGGTTACTAATCTGTTGCAACAGATATTTATCATGTTGCACCAGATAACTAATATCTTACAACAGATGGATCATATATTGCAACAGATGACCCATCTGTTCAATTTATGTTACGACACTATAGAACCATAAATATGAATCCAACATATGAGTCTTCCATTGAAACAGATGTCTCATCTGTCGCAATAGATGATTGATCTGTTTAAATAGATGGCTCTTATGTTGTATTCATGTTCGCGTGCTATCTATTGTTGGAAAAATAGCACAATAGCAGTTACCTAGATAACAAATTCAACTAAAAATCATAATTTGACTTACCAAAGTCTCCTATGAAGTAATGCCAAAGTGAAAAGTGATGTACGAAACAAAATTTGACCTAATTAATTGGTCAAATAGCAACAGTAGTGGTAACAACAACAACAACAATGGTCAACAAAAAGAAAATGAAGATGATAATAAAGTAGAAGATAATGATAATAAAGCAGAATATGATGAACAAAGCAGCAGCAACAATGAACAACAAAAATTGCTAAGAGAGAGAAAACAACAATGGATGAGAAGAGAGAGAAAATGCCTTTTTTCCTCCGTTTTCCATTATATTAAGTAAACATTTGGATCAAAGTATAAATTTAAAAAATTTTGGGTTATTCTCAAACTTAGTCAACTTTCCTAATCCATAATAAAATAATTGTCACCTCCACTCAATTATTAAGACTTGTGTCACCTACATCTCATTTTAAAATTCTTTTGTCACCTACAGCTCAAAACCCCTAGTTACATAGTACTAATAGCATTTGTAAAAATAAAAAAATAGACATAAAAATATTTAATAGGCGTTTGAACATGCAATTTCATTTCGTGATTTCAAATCAGGAGATGGAATCTTGAATTCTTCAAGAACCTCAATTTAGAAATTTCATATTATCATATCACCTTTTTAAAATATTAAATTTGACTATAAGTTTATTTTTAGTAAAAAAAAAAAATATCCATCATTTTAAATTTTTTGTGCAAAAGTCTCATGCTCAATGTGAAAGATTATAAAAATTAAATTAAGAAATAATTAATCACTATTATTGCTAATTAATTAATCTTTATAAAATTATGTACTTCAAAATTTTTAACTAGCCAAATAAAATTAGTAAAGGAGCACAAAGGCTAATTGGCCAAATTAAAAAAAATTCAAACTAAAATCTCAACCTATTGATAAGTATTTATTATCTAGTAAACTTACCGCGCCTAATCTACACTCCCTAAAATTGGTATCAGAGCCTTGTTATTTAAAAAATATGGAAGTAGTATATATATATATATGGATTTATTTAATTAATTCATTAATTATTATGAGATTTAGATATTTCCTAAAATATTATTTAAATGAATAACGTACAAAAATATAAAGAATTAAAAAAATAATATCTAAAAAGCGTAAAGAATTAAAAATAAGGTTAGAAAGATTGCAGCATAATATAATTGCCGAAGTTAGTAAAAAATCAATAAATACACAAAAAGAAGAAATATCAAATTCAGAATCAAAAATAGATAGTCTAGTATATACATACCAACATGATTAAATTAACAATTAAATAAAAAATGAACAAAGAAAAATTTATAATAGATGAAAAAATATATGAAAACCATGAAAGATTAGAAATAAAAATAGTATTTTCTAATCTAGGGAGAAGGTATAAGAAAATAGGTAAACATTTATATTTAATGTTAGAAAAAGAAGAATTAAAATTAGAAGATAAATTGACAGCTATGGTGAGAATAGAAAAAGAAAATGAAGAAATAGATAGAAAAAAGGAAATAGAAAAAATAAAACAACAAACTACAGAAGAAATACAAAAATTAGAAGAAACTAAAAATAGTAGGATTGCTGAATTAAAAAAAGAACTACAAATGATAAAGGATCTGTATGAAAAAAGACAAAAAGAAAAAGAAGAAAAATATAAAGAACAAAATTATTAAATGAGATAAATCAATTTAAAGAAAAATTAGAAATAAAAAATAAAGAAATAGAAACCAAGGAATTAGAAATTAATACAATAGATGTTGAAGAAACAGATAATTATGATTCGGAAGATAGTGAAACATATACAGAAATCTTAACAAATACAAAAAAATTAGAAATCAATGAAAAACAAAAAGTAATTAATGAAGAAAACTTAGAAAATATAAACAAGGAAATAAACACTCTTGATAAAAAAAAGAAGATGAAAATATAAAAAATATAATCCCTAGAACATCAAAAATAAGAAAACTTACATATTATAAGAATAAGTTTAAAAGAGACACCAAAACAAATAGTTAATAAAAATTATAACTTTTTAGACTTAGATTGTGTAATAAATATAGAAAAAATAATACAATTATGGATAGGATATATGACAAAACAGTTATTATATAATAATATAAATATAACAGATGCACCAGAATATATAGAAAAAACACTAATAGGAACAGTGAAATTATGGTTTTTAAATCTAACTGAAAATAGTAAAAGGGTATTAAGAACTGATAAACCTACAGAAGGAACTTCATCAACAACAACAACTAAATTAACACCTATAGAATTATTAAAAAAATATGAAACAGCTATAAAAGACGAATTTAGTAGCATGACAACAATAGAAGAAGAACAGAATGAAGAGAAAAATACAAATAGGAATTTAATGTTAAAATTAACAATATGTAATATGTGCTATGTAGATGAATATACTTGCGCATTTAAAGAATATTATTATAAGGGAACATATAATACAGAAGAAAGTAAAGAAATAAGAAAATTATATTTTAGTAAATTACCTGAACCATTTAGTTCAAAAATAATAAAAAGTTGGGATGAAGCAAAAATAGTAGATACTCTAGGAGCAAGAATAAAATTTTTACAACAATGGTATAGAAACCTATGTGAAAAATATAGAGAAGAAATAAAAATGGAAAAAACATTAATAAGAAATTTGGCATGTTGCAAAGATAAAATAGAACCTTAATTTGGATGCGAAGAAAGATATTATAAGAAAAGAAAAAGACATAAGAAATATAAGAAATACAAGAAATCAAAATATAAATATAAAAAACCAAGAAAAAGATATTATGTAAAAAATTATAAACATAAAGACCATATACGAAAAAGAAATCTATAAAAGAATGTACTTGTTATAATTGCGAAAAATTAGGACATTTAGCTAGAGATTGTAAATTACCTAAAAATCTAAAAAATAAAGAAATATCAGAAATAAAAATAGAAAATACAGAATATATGCAAATAGATTATATAGATTACGAATTAGAAAGTGAAGACAGTATATATAAAATTTCAAAAAATGAAACAGATAATGAAATAGATAGTGAATTAGACGAATTAAATGACTAAAGAAGATATACAAATAAACCAAATAACTGAAGAACATATAAAAATAATAACAAAAGAAGAATATTTAAATGACGAAGGAACAGATCAAAAAATAATATTTGATAATAATATATTTGATGAAATAAAAGGAAAAGAGTTAGACTTAAATGTAGAAAAAACATTTAAACTACCAACAATAAAAAATATATTGACTAGGAAAAAGGAAGAATATTACGTAGTAACTCAAAAGGAACATATAATAGACTGTAGATATGCAAAAGGTAAAGCTGGCATACCACTAGTAACAAAAAGGATAATTAATAAAGAAATAAACGATATAAAAAGTAGAGACTCAATAAAATATGTACACCTTGGAGGTACAGAGTATTAATAAAAGCATGTTTTAGAGAAGGAATAGATATACCAATAGAATTATATTTAGCAGATGATAGAATTATAAAACCTATAAAAAAAGTATAATAACTGTCATAAAAGAAAATTTAATATACCAAAAATTTAAATTTATAATAAGTGTGAATTATTCAGTAGCAATAATAGATAAAAATATAGATAAATCATTAGTATTATATTGGAAAATATTAGGAATAGAACTAACCCCAGGAAGTAAAATATTTACAGCAAGATGTAAAAATCTATATGTATTAACAACAAAACATAAAATAACGGAAAAAAATAAAATTAATAAAATACAAATAGAAAGTCCTTTGGAACAATTCGTAAAAACAATTGATAATAATGATTATAGTTACAAAAATATAGACATAGAAGAAGATTTAGAAATAATAAATGATAGAATAAGTACAATAAAAAGAATAGCTTATGAAAAACCAGAATCACCAAGTTCATCAAAAAGAACAAGTTATGAAACAAGTTCAATAGTTAATTTAAACTAATATTACATAACAGGAACAATAAATGAAAAAAAATATTTAATACTCTTAAATACAGGACAAGAAGAAAATTATATAGCAAAATATCTAGTAAAAATAAGGAAATAAAATATGATAATAATATATGCCCAAATCTACCAAGAAGCTTAATAAACGCTAAAAATATAGCAGAAAAAAAAATAACAATAGGAGTTAGAAAAATGAAAATATAATTTGAAATAAAGGAAGAAATGCAAAAAGCAGACATAATATTAGGAATAAAATGGTTAGAACAAGTAAAACCATATAATGTAGAGCATACACAATTATCTATAACATATAACAGAGAGAAATTATTCTTAAGAAGAGTTTTAACATGATATGAAAATATATGTATTAATGAAGATAGCAGTAGAAGGATATTACAGTAGATATTATACACCTATGATAGATACAGGAGCAGAAGCTAATTTATGTAGATATAATTGTTTACCAGAAAGTAAATGGGATAAATTAAAAACACCAATAATAGTTAAAGAATTTAATAACGAAGGAAGCTTAATTACTTATAAAGCTAAGAATGTAAAAACACAAGTATGGGATAAAATATTAACAATAGAAGAAATTTATAATTATGAGCTAACATCAAAAGATATACTTTTAGGATTAGATAAATTATACCCACATGTAATAACTAGAATAGATTGGTGGTTTACAGCACCATGTAAATAGAAAGTAAGAGCAAAAAGAGTTACTAATAAAATAAGAAAGAAAACTGATTGAATAGAAGGAAGTGAAAAAATTACACAAAAATTAAAAAGTATAAAAAATACTGAAGATACAATAGAACTGGTCCTATTTTCAATAAATAAAAACGAAATGGCTATATTTTCAATAAATAAGATAGAAATAATTAAGAAAAAATTAGAACAATTATATAGTGAAGATCCATTAAAAGGATGAAAAAAATATAAAACCACTATAAAAATTGAATTAATGGATAAAAATAGCATAATAACCCAGAAACCATTAACATATAATTTTGATGATTTAAAAGAATTTAAAATGCATATAGAAGAATTATTAAAAAAAATATATATACAAAAAAGTAATAGTAAACATAATAGCCCAGCATTTATAGTAAATAAACATAGTGAACAAGAAAGAGGAAAAAGTAGGATAGTTATTGATTATAGAAATTTAAATGCAAAAACTATGACTTATAATTACCCAATACCAAATAAGATATTAAAAATAAGACAAATACAAGGATATAATTATTTTAATAAATTTGATTGTAAATTAGGATTTTACCATTTAAAGTTAGAAGAAGAATCTAAGGAATTAACCGTATTTACGGTACTACAAAGATTTTATGAATGGGTGTACTACCATTTGGATATAAAAATGCACCAGGTAGATATCAACATTTTATGGATAGTTATTTTAAATAATTACCTAATTGTATAGTATACATAGATGATATAATATTATATACAAAAACTAAAGAAGAACATTTAAAATAATTAGAACAATTTACAGATATAATAGAAAAATCGGGAATAAGTTTAAGTGAGAAGAAAGCAGAAATTATGAAAAATCAGATAGAATTTTTAGGAATACAAATAGATAAAAGTGGAGTCAAAATGCAACATCATATAGTCCAAAAAATAATAAATTCAGAAGAAGAATTAGATACAAAAAAAATTACAATCATTTTTAGGATTAGTAAACCAAGTAAGAGAATATATTCCAAAATTAGCAGAAAACTTAAAACCATTACAGAAAAAATTTAAAAAGGATGTAGAATATAGATATAATGAAGAAGACAAAAAACAGGTACAGAAAATAAAATTACTTTGTAAAGAGTTACCAAAATTACAATTTTCAGATGAAAATAAAAAATTTACATATATAGTAGAAGTTGATGCAAGTGAATATAGTTATGGAGGAGTACTCAAATATAGATATGGAGAAGAAAAATTCGAACATAATTGTAGATATTATTCAGGAACGTTCAACGAAACAGAAATAAAATGGGAAATAAATAGAAAAGAATTATGTTCTTTACATAAATGTTTAATAGCATTTGAACCATATATCATGTATAACAAGTTTATTGTTAGAATAGATAATACACAGGTAAGATGGTGGCTAACAAGAAAAATACAAAACTCAGTTACAACCAAGGAAATTCGGAGACTAGTATTAAATATACTGAATTTTACATTTACAATTAAAGTAATCAATACTAATAAAAATATCATTGCAGATTACTTATCAAGACAAAGCTACTCAAACTGATTTACCAATGGAAGAGGCTGATGCCAAAGATACCCAGACTGACTTATTACTCCAAATGTTTAAACAAATGGAGTTATTACAAGAATGGGTTATTACACTAACTACTGAAGTTACAAATGTAAAAGTGCAAGTCGGGCACTATAAAAAATAAGATACTGTGCAGGAAGAGCACATTAAAAAACTAGACCTAGAAGGTGACGATGAGAAACACCTTAAAACTCAAAGTACTGACGTAACTTAAATTACAGCTGCAGGCACATCTAAAGGGAAAAATATAGTCACTAAAAATAGACCTGAAATACCAAAGAAAAAAAATTATAACCTCAGCCAAATATTTTCCAAATCATATACATCAAATATACAAAATTTAGAAGCATTTGCACCTCCCTAGATACATACATATTCTGAATCACTTAACCAAGAAAAACAAATATACAACTATTCTTATCGTAAATACATTGACAACTTACACACCTTACAAACCTTATTAAATACCAAACCTATTCAAAGTGAAGATCTAACCGTACAACAAAAAGGATATATTACCCAGAAATGCCAAAATTACAATAAACTTATTGCCTTACCAGGTACAAGTCCAAATTTTATTAATTCATGTTACTATTATGGATTATTATCTACGGTTTACACAACCGATGGAGAAGAGTTAGCAGGAATCCCAGAAATTCACAAAGAATTTATGACTTATAAGAGAATTATCAACGGACAATTATTCTATGTTCGATTTTATTCCGCACCAGCAGAAATATTATTCGACGAAATTAAACAAACTATTAATGTAGTCAAAATGGGTATGACTAGATATTATATTATTCCGGAAGAAATATGTGAACAAACCGAGATACCAAAAACGCAGATACCAGCATTTTATCGCAATAAAAGAGTTGTTGGAATAAGCAATATATTATCAGAATTACTTAATAATTATTCAAATAAAAAATCAGTTTGGATATATAATTCAAGGAATCAAGCATTAATTTATTCAACTTGCAAAGAAGTTAGAGACCATGACATGGAAGAACTTAGAAAATGGGGATTGACACTCCTCAGACCGGAAGAACAACTGTTAACAAGATCTATCAGTAAGGAAATTATTTCAGAAGAAGCTATGGATCAATTTTGTGAAGAAGTTGGCCAAAAATACGAAGACCACATATTCAGCAGATGTAGTGGCAAGCGCAACTTTATTTCAGATGTGATGCTACACTGAAAAGAAGATAGAAAAACAGCAGATACGATAAAAAAAGATAGCTACGGAGCAAAATAATGGAAACAAAATAGCTCAGATGAAGGATAAACCTTCATGCGTTGAAGCAAAAAATTCTCTCTCTTGTCTACAACAAATATTTTGAATATTTATTAAAAAGCAGGTATATTTCAATGGAAAAATCTATGGAGGAACAAAACTTAGAATTAATAAACCTACTAGAACAGGTATATTCATTTACTATTATGAATAGCTAAATTCACAATCATGATATGATAAAATAAGTTCCATTTTAGTTACTTTATAATAGAATTATTCGAAGAATAACATGTTAAGAAGTTTATTAGCAAAGTGGAAACGGAGAAAAATTCCTAAGAACTATGCCATCCTAAAGGTGAAACCAATAAGGCAAGAAGTCGTGGTGGGGAGTAGCCAGAGTTGAGGCGCTGTTTAAGGGAAAAGTATCTGGATTACCATGCTAAATAGTGACCAACGAACATGTTATTTTAGAATAATCTAATATATAGTAATTTAATATGATCATATTTTGTTATGTGTATGATTGAAGGAAATATTTTGAAAACAACAATTTTATGAAAAATGAATAATTATTTATCTGACGAAATGGTAGATAAATTTAAAATACTTATTTTATATGCATTTAAGCATATAGAAGTAGTAGATATGAGAAAAATCATATTAGAAAAAGCATTTGGTAAATATTATATGACTAGAATAAATTACATACCACAAATACCTAATTACACTTACAAACACATATATACCAAACTTACATGTCCACCAAGATAAATTACGTATATTTAGAATTTTGGGAAAAAGATATGAGAAACATACAATTAGTAGAAAAACAAATGAAAACAAATTTAGACAAATACATGGAAACTAAAGATATAAAATATCTAGAATTCCTAAATGAAAATATGCAAGAATTACTTAGACTAAAACAAACAACTTAAAAATATTATGAAAAGGCATTTAATCAAGCTTAAATGACAGATGATATTAAAATACTTGTTTTATAAATACTTAGAGTTATAGAAATTATAGACATAAAGAAAATAATATGAAAAAAATTACAAGATTATGAAGAGAAAGAATTATTAAACAGTATAGAAAACTTACGCATATATTATGAACATCAATATTATTTAGATTTAGATGAATATTATACAGACTAAAAATGCCAGGATAAATTAAGAAAATTAGAGCAAACCAAGAAGACCTACATAAAGAAATTAATTATAGAAAACAAATTAGAAAAATAATAAAAAATCTAATAGAAAAATTAAAATGGATAGACGAAACCTTAAAAAATCTAGAAAAAAGCAAAGATAAAAGTTTAGATAATTTAAAAAATTCATTAAAAAGAGAACAAGAAGAAATAGTTAGTAACATAAATAACCTCAAACAAGATATTAAATATAGTACAAATAGAATAGATTATTATACATTTACTTTAGAATAAAATGATAAACTACGCATATCTAGAATATTGGAGACAAGAAATAGAAGAAATAAGATTAATAGAAAACCTTATAAAAAAAGTTTAATTGAATACTTTAAAACAAAAGATATAGAATATTTCGAATATCTTAAAAATAATATAGAAGATTTACAAAAACTAAGAGAAAAATTAAAGAATATTATAGCAAAACATTTAATCAACTACCATTTAATCACCCCCCAAAATATGAATATCAGTAAAATTGAATATATTAATAAAATATATGAAAACAAAAAATACAAGAACGAAGAAAAACAGTTAATGAATATTACTACAATCTGTTACTGATCGTACTGATTAACTGAGCTAAGCTGAGTTCACTAAGTTTCATTGACTGACGGAATACTTTTGAGTTCTGAATTGATTACTGAACTGAAGCTAGAATGCTACTGATACTGAAATTACTGAGATTTCCTAAGTTCTGGGATTGTCTGAGAGTACTACTAATCATGGCATGACTGAGATTATCATGAAACTGACACTGGCTCTAGACAAGCAGCTAATTTTTTGGGTATAAATACCCCCAAGACTCGATAACATAAATAATACAAGACAGGACAACTCGTACATAACATGGCAATAGGCTATTATTCACAACACAATCAATGAAGCTTCTCTTCAAGCACTTAGAAGTCTTAAACATATAACTGTATAGGGAGTGCATACTATTATCTCATAATTCATTTAATAATGAATGCACATGAGTAGGAATGTATGAAACATATCATAATTCATTCACTAAGGCCTTTCGACAATCACTTGGCATGCATTAAATTATACACAATTGGGGATTTCTTGTCAACATGCTATAATGACTCTATTTCCCTCGCATAAGCATTTTATCAAATATATGGGGAGCATACTTTATTCAATACACCTAATTAACATGGTTACATCAATCAACATACACCTTGAAGGGGTTTATCATGAACATCACATAAACATCACATACTAGGATAAAAACTTGGAACTTTGTAAACAAAACATGAATTAAAACTCAATAACAACATGAACTTCAATTTAAATTTACATGAATCATGAAAACTCATAAATATATAATCTTTGAATTTAGAAAAGGATTCTTGAACTTCTTGGGTGGAAGGAACCCAAGAATCAACATCTAACATACCTGAAAATCTAGATTCTTGAAGTTCTTGAAAACTCTTGGAGGGATTCTTGAGATTGTTTTTGAAACTGGGGGCTAGGGTTTTCTATTTTTGTGAGAGAATGCTTTTGTTCTTAAGGAATAGTGAAAATAAATGAGCAATTTTAGCTATTAAGGGTTTAAATCCCGTGTATAGGCTGATTAGGGGCTTTAAAAAATTATCAATTGGTCCTTAGAATTAAATAACGGAATCTAAAAATCTCAATTTTTCATGCTGGTACGATGCGGTGAAATTGCGTAAGCTCACTTGAAACTAGATAATTGGGAAACTGGTTGGTGGCGCGACGCGGTGGAAATCGCGTTGCCACCTTGGTTGCGAACTGGAAAGGCACCATGACGTGGTGGAATCGCGTTGTGCATTGGAAATTAACAATTCTGAAATTGAGTCGTGGCGTGATGCGCCAACCTCGCGAAGGCTCACTGGTTTTTGACAAATGCCACTTTGGCTGACTCCGCGATGCGCTAAAGTACCAGGTGGTACACTGTCTTACTAAAATGGCTTTAACTCTTTGCTCGGGTATCGGATTTGGACGAATTTGGTATCGACGAAAACCTTATTCAATTTCCCACGTGATAAAAAGTCAAAATCTTAAAAATTTTACATGGAATAAAATATATTCATCTTTTAAGCAAGATTTTTTATGTTCTAGAGACGAATTTAAACTAGGAGAACTGTGGGGTATTACACTTGATTCAGCAATAATTCTATTTCAATTTAAAATTTAGATTCAACTGATGTGAGAGTAACCAAAAGAGAGTTTGGAATTTGTAAGTAAAGTAAACAATGCGGAAATTAAATATCTTGTAACAATCAATGGGAGAAAACCCAGGGTTAAAGCACTTAAACAATCATACTATGTCTTGAATTTCATTCAGTAACTCGCTTATCTTGGTTGTAGATTCGTAGGGTTAATTTCATGATTCTGGTCTTCCGACCTCTAACCATTTTTCTAATTTGGATATTACAACTATATCGTTGAGCGGGGACGCAATAATCCAATTAAGTATTTTAAAGCTATCATCCTACCTGTGAATCAAGTAAGGCTCCTAAGTACATCTCTGTCCTAGGTGCTAAGTTTAATTCTTTATTTTATAAAAGAATAAAACCCCTACTTTGTTCATCTCCATGTTCTATCCCCTATTTTCTCTCCCGAGCTCAATAGGTAGACAATTGATATATTCTAAGGGTCGCAAATCCTTAAAATAGTTAAATCAAAGATAAACACACAACCAATATTGATAAGAAAAATTAATGAACTTAATTCAAAACAAAAGTAATCATGTCTTTGGCTTTAACCTTAGAAATAGGCATTTATCTATGCATAGTCACAATCGTAATCACAATATAGTAATTAACGACTAAAAACATGAATGAACTAAATAAAAATAATAAAAACCTAATGAATAAGTTGTAGCAGCCCTTTGCTCTCTAAAATATGCTAAAAGATGTGTAAAAACGTGATGCAACATGTATTTATAGTATAGGAGTAAGCCCATTCCGTATTAGACAAGAAAACCTTTAGTTATTGAACCCGGGACTAGATAGGGTGCCTCCCTGGGTTTGGATACACTCCAAGAAAGGCGTCACCTCCAAATTTTCCTAAGCTACTGGAATTTGTTGTTAAAAATTTTTCTAAGACATGGGAGCACCGAAATGAGCCCGCGTCGCAGGCTAATAGCGGTTAGGACCACCACGCGCTAGTTGGTTACTATTTTAGGCTTCTTATGAATCCAGTGGTATTTTTCATGCATCCATTGGCCACTTCTACCGTCCATATGCACCCAAGACATTTTAGGGGTTCAAAAGTACATCAATCTGTGTATTGTGCCTTCGTTGAGCCATTCCGAGCCTTTTTGATTTTTTTCCCACTTGATTTGAAGCTTTTATATCCATCATATATCATCATAATCCATTAAAAAGAATCCTATATCATTAAACACAAGAATTTAAAGCTCAAAACAATACAACATCCAACACAACGAACTAGAAACACGAGCTAAGCATAGGCTAATTTACATTTGATCTTTAACTCATTGTTTGGACCCTTGGCTTGATCAAATTGACCATTATAAATAAGTTTTTTCACATATAATTACACATAAAAATCATTTGGGACACTTTTAACACAATAGAATCCATCGAAATCAATTAGACAAGCACCTAGCTCAAGCTAGTAACACTAGTTTTCTGGGTTGAACTTTAAATGAATCTTTTAGGTACAAACTTGTTTATAACTCACTTTGAACATCATAAACACATGATTTAACACTTTGATACATATTTATCTAATTATCAACTCATATAGAATACGAATCATTCTCAAAACAAGGCTAAAAAGGCTAGAATAGTGATGCTAGAATACATAAATACACCCAACATCACTTAACATTAAGTTAATGAGAACTCATTCATACCTAGTTCCACCTAAATCAATTTAGGTACTAGATTAATATTAAGTTAATGAGAATATTTTCAACTCACAGTGATCGATCGATGACTTGGGTCGGGATGAATGCAATACCAATACCATGCAATTGCAAAGACTCAATTGAAGTTGTAGTTAATCCTATGAACTCATTCATTCATCCCTAGTTCTACCTAAATCTATTTCAATGAAATTTGTTACAACAAATGACTGAGATATTGGAAATTTTCAAATAGATATTCATATTTATTGCAACAGATGACATATCTGATTTAATTATCAAATAGACATTTGAATTTGTTGTGACATATGACTGAGCTGTTGGAAATTTTTAAATAAATATTGATATCTATTGACATAGCTGATTTAATTATTACATGGACATTTGCATCTGTTTTCATAGATAACTGAGCGTTGGGATTTTTAAATAGATATTAATATATGTTGTAACAGATGACTGAGCTATTGAGATTTTCAAACATATATTGCTATCTATTGCAACAAATGGCATATCTTTTTAATTTTTTTTTCTTTTAATTTTAAAGCAAGCTTCTATCCGAGTAGATAAAGTAGTACTACTAAAGGAGGTAAAAAATATTTCTTGGATAACTCAAAAATGAGTTAATTGAGTAGTCTTATCTTGTCTTTTCAATGTCACTAGTCTTCCTCCTGCCCCTCAAATTATTAATGACTATTAATTAATGAATATTGAAACCCACATCTACATACATAATACATCTAGAATTATCTCATCTCTAGTTCGGCTTCATCCCTAAATTTATTTTATTCATCTCTCATCTTTTTCTTTCTCTCCTCTTTAGGATTATCACAGACTTTTTTCTCTCTTTTCTCTTCTCTTTCTCATAAAGATCCTTTCGGATCTAAATCGATCTATATATTTTCTCGATTGAAATTGTTGTTTTGATCCTCTATTGACATTAGGGTATGGATCACTATTGCTCTTTAATTTTCATTTTCTTCTTTGCAAGTTATTTATATCTATTTTTTTATTTACTTACCATTTACTGATATCATATTTATTTAAAAAATTTGAAGGAACTTTTAAGAGTTGAATAAATAAATCGAGAATTTTTATTACAATATGCAAAAAAAGTCATCTATTGGGAGAAGTTTAAAAGCCTTGTTGGCAGTATCATTTTTTTGCATGTATTTTATTTGTTTCTTTATTGTTGATGTTGTTATTTATGTTGTTGGTATGGTTGGAATTATTGGAACTTGTGGTGTGGTGTTGTTGATGGTGTTGGAACAAATGTTGTTTCTTTGTTGTTGATATTTTTTATTTGTTGTTTCTTTGTATTTTATGTTGTTGTTGATGTTGCAAAAGATGGAGCAACTGTTGGAAAAAATCAAACCACCAGCAAGGTTGGTTTGATGTATTCCAACAAACTCCACATCTATTGTAATAGATTCCACATCTGATGCAACAAACTCCATATTTATTGCAACAGACTCCACATCTATTGCAACAGACTCTACATCTATTACAATAGCTAGATAATATTCTTTCTGTGACATCATTTTTCCCTCTTCTTTGTAGATATAACAAAATAAAATTTGATTAATTTTTGCCTGACCAACACAAGAGACTATAGTAAAGATGGGTTCGGAGGAATAAGCTACATGCAGATAAAACCACTTCATATGTGGGAGGTATATATTACTAATAATGTTATCATGGAAACACATATAGAGTACACTGATTTTATTAATGCTATTTTTACTAATTAGTCATTGATCATTGAAATAAGATATCTGTAATTTTACAGTTAAGTTTGGTAGGTCTAAACTAATAAGGCTGGGGGGCCATGAATATGGTTTTGATACCCTGTTTAGATTTAATGTCGGTTGTTGCTCATGTTATGTGTCAAGCATTGTAAAGGGGTCTAGTTTTGGTGGCATTATAAAGAGATTCAATAGCGATTGGACTAACTTTTAGGGTGTATTAGACCCTTAGAGGGCCTTCGAAACCTCTCACTGCTTCAACCAAGAACAAAATCAATATAGTTATTGCCGTAGCCCAAATTTATATAGTTGGGTTGATCGGGGGTGATAATTATATGCCAAAAGGTGCGGTAGGAGAATACCTTCAAGGAAAAATAGATGGCTGATGAAATACTATATCATCTGAAAGCTAATTGAAGAGGATACATAGGGTAGAAAGTAACTTCTAGCGAATCTGACCGATGAAACTATCTTAAAACATGAGAAATTTATATCAAGTGCAAATATGAATTGTATCCAGTAATGAAAAATTCGTATGTTATTTCTCTTAGAGAAAAATAGTACAAATGGTCATTTTTCTAGGGAGCTGCGTATAGGTAGCGTTGTTGGGATTATCACCTAGATTCTAGATAATAGTAGAAGACTAATAAAGAAGCCTTACAGGCATTGAGAGTTGAAATGATGTACAGTAAGTCTATAAAACTTGCGCCAACAACAATTGCAGTTAAAATAAGAAATCTATGCGAAAACAACAATTTTTGAATTTTAAATTGCATCCCATGCATTCTTATTTGTGGTTTCGATTAGGTCCATTGTTGTTGACCTTATTGGAACCACAAACAAGATTAAAAGATAGTTTGAGTGTCATTACTTCCTTAGCAATAAGGTTATAATTGATTATGTTTTCTAGCCTTAGCATGCTTTTAAAATTTCTTGGAGAGATCAGAGGCTTGCTATAGTATGTGAATTTCAATAATTTTCAAGCTTGGCTCTAGCTTGCCTATTTGGTATTCAATCTTTTCGTTGCAGTCTTTGAAGTTGGTATAGAGTTCTTCATCTATTGTGAGCTCGATTAGGAATACTATCTTCGACATTATGGCATTGTAGAAGCCCTTCAAAATACTTTCTTCAAAAGACTTGAAGGATACATGTAGGGTCGTTGTGTATGTTTTTAGGTCTAAATGTATTGATGCACAGTCAAGATGTGGTCCCAACCATTGAATAGCTCATTTTTATCGAGCTTTGCTCAATGCAGCTTGCTCAACCAACCTTCAAGGGATTTGATAAATTAATAAGAAAGGAGTTATGTAATATTTGATCTAAACCGACTCTACAAAGCCTATCAAATATTATGTAACTCCAGGCTCATTACCTTATTAAAAAAATTTGTCCGAGTAGTGGAAAAATCAAATGAGCTCAATCTCTCAGCCTCTGCTGATCGCTCTTCTCCAATATATATGATAAGATATCCGCTATGCAAAAGTATACACTGTCAGCAGAAAGCATTACTAGTAATGTACAAGGGCCACAGAAGAAAAATTATCAACTCCTCTGTCTTGCTCAAGTATCCGAAGAAGAAAATTTTCAAATCCTCTGTCTTGCACTGTTGAGCTATGTACAAGCTTGTTGTACATTTCAACTCCTCTATACATTGCTCAATAGTGCAAAATAGAGGATTTGAAAATTTTCTTTTTCAGATACTTGAACAAGACGGAGGAGTTGAAATTTTTCTTCTGTGGCCCTTGTACATTACTAATAATGCCTTCTGCTGATGGTGTAGACTTTTTCATGGTGAATATCTTGTCATCTATATTATAAAAGAGCGATTAGCAGAAAGGCTGAGAGATTGAGCTCATTTGATTTGTCCACTAACTCGAGCAAATTTTTTTGATAGGGTAATGAGCCTGGAGTTACGTAATGTTTGATATGGTTGGTAGAGTCGGTTTAGATCAAATGTAACATAACTCCTTATTTATTAATTTATCAAATCCCTTGAAGGTTGGTTGAGCAAGTTGCATTGAGCAACGCTCGATAAAAGTGAGTTATTCAACTATTGGGACCACATCTTGAGTGTGCATAAACACATTTTAACCTAAAAAAAACACAACGACCCTCTATTTATACTTTGAAGCTTCTGAAGAAAGTATTCTGAAGGCCTTCTTTAATGCCACAACTTTGAAGGAGAAACTGTTCCTGATCGAGCTCACAAGAGACCAGAAATTCTATACCAACTTCAAAGACAGCAGCAATAAGCTGGAGGTAATCTTGAAAATTATCGGGATTCATATACTACAGCAATCCTCTGATCTTCTCCAAGGAATGTTGAAAGCATGCTAAGACAAGAAAACATAATGAATTAATCCATATTGCTAAGAAAGTAATGACACTCAATCTGTCTTTCAATCTTGTTTGTGGTTTTAATCAGGTCAATAGTTGTGAACCTAATCGGAACCACAAAAAAGAAGGCATGGGATGCAATTTAAATTTCAGAAATTGCCGTCTTCACTTAGATTCCTTACTTTAACTGTAGTTGTTGTTGGCACAAGTTTTCTAGACTTACTGTACATCATTTCAACCCTCGAAGCCCGTAAGTCTGCTTTCTTGGTCTTCTGCTATTTTCTATCTAGGTGGTAATACCGACCAAGCTACCTAGTCGCAGCTTCCTAGCAAAGTGTCCATCTGCATTATTTTTCTTTCAGAGAGACAACAGACAAATTTACATTACCAGATACACTTTCATATTTGCACTTGATTCGGATTTCTTATGTTTTAAGATAATTTCATCGGCCAGATTCACTAGAAGTTCCTTTCTATCCTATGTCTCCTCTTCAATTAGCTCTCACATGATATATTCTTTTATCAACTCCCCTTTCTCTCGCAGGCATTCCCCTTCGGCTCCTTCTGGTATATAATCATCACCCCTAACAACCCTTCCATATAAATTTAGGCCAGGGGAATTTCTATTGGTTTTCCATTCTTGTTTAATGTAGTGTGAGGCTTCGAAGGCCTTTTTAGAGTCTAATGCACACTTAAAGTTAAGTCTAATCGCTATTGGATCTCTGTAATGACACCAAATATTGATCCCTTCTC